>NC_049205.1:65436405-65736405 GCF_013347855.1 Anguilla anguilla
ACCATTACACCCAGAGAGGGGGGGACAGACCATTCCATCCAGAGAGAGGGGGACAGACCATTACACCCAGAGAGGGGGGGACAGACCATTACACCCAGAGAGGGGGGGACAGACCATTACACCCAGAGAGAGGATGACAGACCATTACACACAGAGGGGGGGGGGGGGCAGACCATTACACTTGGAGAGGGGGGGACAGACCATTACACCCAGAGAGAGAAAGAGGGACAGACCATTATACCCGAAGAGAGAGAGAGAGAGAGGGGGGGACAGACCGCTCCATAGTCAGACTGAGAGTGGGACAGACTGCTGTAGTGTAAGGTTTGATAATGTACTGCTGCAGTGTAAGGTTCGATAATAGGCAGGTGTATAAGGGTTGGTAAAAAAGTTAAAGTAAGGAAGCATGGCTTCACTAGCTTCACTGTAGATTTAAGTATTAAGTAAACAATGACTGAGCCAGGTTTTCTGTTTGAACAGAAGCGATGACATCATGCTGTCCGTGGTTCACGAGGTCATTGGCCTGTTTGACGGGAGGAGCTAAACAGGGACGCTTTCAGAATGCTTTCATTCGTATGCCAGCTTCTGAGAGCAAAATAAGCACAAGAGCACTTCCTTCTGCATGGCAAGCAGCCACTTCCTCACAGCTATCAAAGCCGCTCTTCTCTCACACCTTCACCAGAAGTGCCGCTGAGCTGTGAGCATGCCTGGCGTCAGCCCCAGGGGCTGATGGGAAGTGCGGTTCTGATGCTATTCTGGGTGCAGACACCCTCACAGGTGTTAATTTGCGCAATTTCATTTCTCCGCTTTCCATCTGTTCCCTCTATCCATCCCGCTCTGCAAGGAGGGAGGCTCAGTACACGCTACACGCAACACGCTACACCTTACACGTACTACATACACACACACTACATGCTACACACACACTACACTCTACACGCTACACAGACACAACAGACACACTACACACACACAACACACTACATACAGTCAGCTCTAATGTAGATTCCACAGACTCGACATACAGTATGCTGGTGAGCTCAGTAACCGCAAAGGGCCTAGTATGCCAAGGAAGAGCTCTACAGCTGATGACTGAATTCACAGATCAGAAACACACTTCAGGAGGCGGTGTGAACTACTGTCCACAGAAGAACTGATGAGCAGAACTCCAGAGGCTACACTGCAAGATGCAAACCACTAGTTAACCACAAAGAATGACCAGGATACAGTTTCATCAGGGTGATGGCAAGAGCAAAGTGTGAAGGCCAAAAGGAACTGCCCAAGATCCAAAGCACCCCCCTCACCTGTGAAACATGGTGGTGGGTGTTATGGTTTGGGCATGTTTGGCTGCCACAGGTACTGGCTCACTCGTTTTCATTGATGATGTAACTGCTGATAGCAGCACTAGAATGAATTCTGAAGTATACACAAGTATTTATCTGCTCAAGTTCAACCAAATGCCTTCAAACTCATTGGATGGCGCTTCATCCTATGATCCCAAACTACTGAAGCAACAAAGCCAAAAACAGAAACAATCTTGACTGGCCAAGTCATTCTCCCAATCTGAATCCAAATGAAAATGTGTTTCATATGCTGACAAGAAACTTAAGGCAACCAGTCCGTGAAAAAAGCAGGAGCTGCAGATGGCTGCAGTGCAGGCCAGGCGGAGGAGCTGAAGACGGCTGCAGTACAGGCCAGGCAGAGCATCACCAGGGAAGATGCTCAGGTGATGCTCTGCCTGGTCCTGAGAGTCACAGACTTCAATCAGTCATTGCATGCAAAGGATATGAGACAAAGTACTCAACAGGACTACGATTTACATAATGTTAATATGTCCCAAAGATTATGATTCCCTAAAATGGGGGCTATGTATAAAAAGTTCTGTAATTTCCACATGGTAAAACCAAAGTGTATAAAATACCCTTCAATAAAAGCTGAGAATGTGCACTTTAACTACATGGGCATTGTTTGATTACAAATCAAAACTTGTGGAGTACAGCGTTTATTAAGAACAAATATGCTTTTGTTCCAAACCTTATGGAGTTTGCGGTATACAGAGCAATTCCAAGATTGCTACACATTTTATTTTTTGTATATTGTGGTCACAGCATAAACATTCAAGAATTTGGACAACCGCATTTCAGTGTGTGTGTGTGTGTGTGTGTGTGTGTGAGTGAGTGAATGAATGAGTGGGTGAGCACGTGAGAGTGTGTGTGTGTGTGTGAGTAAGAGAAAGAGAGAGAGACAGACCGAGTTAGTTCATGGGAATGTGGAGCGTATGCAACTCTGTGGCAGTGTGTGAGTAACAACGTGAGAGAGTGTGTGTGCATGTTTGTGTGTGTGTGTGTGTGTGTGTGTGTGTGTGTGTGTGAGCGCATGTGTGTCACCCGACTGTGTGAGTGAGGTCAGAACAGCTTCTGTTCACAGCACTAAGAGCTCAGAGGGCGGGCTGTAAGTAGGACAAAGAGAGAGCAGTTTCTGAGCATGAGCAGGACACGCCTCCCCAATCTCTCTCCATCTCTCCCTCACCCAAACCGCCGCCCCCGCCGCCCCCGCCCCGCCCTGCACATTCCAGCAGGTGTTCTGGCATGTCCCACAGTATCAGTCACCGAAGAATTTACACGCCGCTGCCTGGGGAATCGGCCTCCTGCTTTCCCAATCTCCTCTCTCTTTCCCATTCCCTCTCTCTCCCCCTCCCTCTTTCTCACACTCTTTCTCTGTCTTCCCGTCTTGTCTCACGCGGTCACTCGTCCTCATAAGCCCCTCCCCTAGCCCACACAGAGGTGAATGAGTCAGCAGCAAGCTCCGCCCAGCTCACTGCCACCTTCCCATTAGCCCAGACTACACCCCTTACTCTGTGCAGTGTTAATGTACTGTATTAACCCTCTCTCTGTGGTGTTAATGTACTGTACTGTATTAACCCTCTCTCTCTCTGCAGTGTTAATGTACTGTACTGCATTAACCCTCTCTCGCAGTGCAGTGCTAATGTACTGTATTAACCATCTCTCTCAGTGCAGTGTTAATGTACTGTATTAACCCTCTCTCTCAGTGCAGTGTTAATGTACTGTATTAACCCTCTCTCTCTGTGCAGTGTTAATGTACTGTACTGCATTAACCCTCTCTCGCAGTGCAGTGTTAATGTACTGTACTGCACTAACCCTCTCTCCCAGTGCAGTGTTAATGTACTGTACTGCACTAACCCTCTCTCCCAGTGCAGTGTTAATGTACTGTACTGCACTAACCCTCTCTCTTAGTGCAGTGTTAATGTGCTGTACTGCATTAACCCTCTCTCTCTCTGTGCAGTGTTAATGTACTGTATTAACCCTCTCTCTCTGTGCAGCGTTAATGTACTGTACTGCACTAACCCTCTCTCTCAGTGCAGTGTTAATATACTGTACTGTATTAACCCTCTCTCTCTCTCTGTGCAGTGTTCATGTACTGTATTAACCCTCTCTCTCAGTGCAGTGTTAATGTACTGTACTGTATTAACCCTCTCTCTCTCAGTGCAGTGTTAATGTACTGTATTAACCCTCTCTCTCTGTGCAGTGTTAATGTACTGTATTAACCCTCCCTCTCTGTGCAGTGCTAATGTACTGTACTGCACTAACCCTCTCTCAGTGCAGTGTTAATGTACTGTATTAACCCTCTCTCTCTGTGCAGCGTTAATGTACTGTACTGCATTAACCCTCTCTCGCAGTGCAGTGTTAATGTACTGTACTGCACTAACCCTCTCTCCCAGTGCAGTGTTAATGTACTGTACTGCACTAACCCTCTCTCCCAGTGCAGTGTTAATGTACTGTACTGCACTAACCCTCTCTCTTAGTGCAGTGTTAATGTGCTGTACTGCATTAACCCTCTCTCTCTCTGTGCAGTGTTAATGTACTGTATTAACCCTCTCTCTCTGTGCAGCGTTAATGTACTGTACTGCACTAACCCTCTCTCTCAGTGCAGTGTTAATGTACTGTACTGTATTAACCCTCTCTCTCTCTCTGTGCAGTGTTCATGTACTGTATTAACCCTCTCTCTCAGTGCAGTGTTAATGTACTGTACTGTATTAACCCTCTCTCTCTCAGTGCAGTGTTAATGTACTGTATTAACCCTCTCTCTCTGTGCAGTGTTAATGTACTGTATTAACCCTCCCTCTCTGTGCAGTGCTAATGTACTGTACTGCACTAACCCTCTCTCAGTGCAGTGTTAATGTACTGTATTAACCCTCTCTCTCTGTGCAGCGTTAATGTACTGTACTGCATTAACCCTCTCTCTCTCTCTGTGCAGTGCTAATGTACTGTATTAACCCTCTCTCTCTGTGCAGTGTTAATGTACTGTATTAACCCTCTCTCTCAGTGCAGTGTTAATGTACTGTATTAACCCTCTCTCTCAGTGCAGTGTTAATGTACTGTATTAACCCTCTCTCTCTGTGCAGTGTTAATGTACTGTACTGCATTAACCCTCCCTCGCAGTGCAGTGTTAATGTACTGTACTGCACTAACCCTCTCTCCCAGTGCAGTGTTAATGTACTGTACTGCACTAACCCTCTCTCCCAGTGCAGTGTTAATGTACTGTACTGCACTAACCCTCTCTCTTAGTGCAGTGTTAATGTGCTGTACAGTATTAACCCTCTCTCTCTGTGCAGCGTTAATGTACTGTACTGCACTAACCCTCTCTCTCAGTGCAGTGTTAATGTACTGTACTGTATTAACCATCTCTCTCTCTCTGTGCAGTGTTCATGTACTGTATTAACCCTCTCTCTCAGTGCAGTGTTAATGTACTGTACTGTATTAACCCTCTCTCTCTCTGTGCAGTGTTAATGTACTGTACTGCATTAACCCTCTCTCTCTGTGCAGTGTTAATGTACTGTACTGCACTAACCCTCTCTCTCAGTGCAGTGTTAATGTACTGTACTGCATTAACCCTCTCTCTCAGTGTAGTGTTAATGTACTGTACTGCACTAACCCTCTCTCTCAGTGCAGTATTAATGTACTGTACTGCATTAACCCTCTCTCCCAGTGCAGTGTTAATGTACTGTAATAAGTGTGTGTCAATATTAATTTTATGAAATATAGCTGCAAGCAGCAATGCGGGGTCCTACGAACACGTCCAAGCCGGGTAAATACTAGGCGAAGGAGAAGAGTCCAAGCGGCATACATTTCAGGACTTTGGACAATCTACATACCCGTGCGTGAGACGATCCAACTTCCGGTTCATGAGAAACATTACTTAGAAATATGAATGTGCATTAGCATGGAGTGCCAACTTTGTCATGCCACAAATCACACAATATTTTACGAAACGACTTGTCCTTCTCTCCCTTGATCGAGAGAATACCCAAGAGTACATGCGCCATGGTGACGGAATCAGGTAAAGCGTTCATGAGAAGATGAGTTTTAAAGCGTTATATTAGCATTACCTTCCCGCAAAATTTCTAATGCCTGTAATTTCCTTGTTTTTTGAGAAATTTGCAACTGTCCCGATACTGTACGGCATGGTAATGTCCTCTTCATGCCCAGCCCGTTTCAAGTCCCTAGATTATTGCTGTAAAAAGTTATAAGCATTTGAAATTTGTGGCCAAATTTTGTTTTTTGTTAAATACCAGTTTCTCCACCATCTTGGAATGGATCTCTTAGCTGTTAACACCGTATACGGAGACATGCACCATACACGTACGTGGGCAATTTTGGACCAATCGGACTTACGGTTTATTAGGAGAAAGTTTTTATACGTTTTGCCAAATTTTCAATCTGCAGGAAAATCCATCATGGCGGACTTTTCTTGAGGCATATTTGTTCCTCATGAGGAATGACACAAGTACACCTGGTTTCATGAATTTTCATCAAACGGGGTGGAAATGCCAGCATTTTGAAATTTGCGTTTTGAATCAGTTACTATAGCGCCACCTATGGACGAATCATGGTCATTCTTTCTGGCATAGTTACTCATGGTCTCTAGTTTCGACCTGGTAATTTATATCATTTTTGGTCAAGGACTTTTTGAGTTATTTGACCATTTCCAAGAAAAGAATAATAATAATACTACTAACAAAAACAATAGGGTTCCTACTTCGTAGGACCCCTAATAAACCATACATAGCCAGCCTACCAAGTTCACTGGTGGTGTATAACTATGTTAGCTGCATGAAAAGAACACTGGCTGCTTAGCTAGCTACATATCAGCTAGCTTAAGGTTAAGTTCCTCCATTCTTTGGACAGGATATTAAATTAAAACATCAGTAAATGGTAGCTACAATTTTAATTCTCCCCACTTGGATAATTTACTTACAAGTGAGACAAACACACCCCCCCCCCCCCACCCAAAAAAAACTAGCAAAAAACGTTGCATCTGAGCACCATGTGACCACACACACACACCTCTGTCTATCCTGTAACACACCAAATTCTACACCATTAACCCCCTACCCTGTTACCCCCCCCCAATCCACATTCCTGGCACTCTGTTGTTTAAAATACCTGCATCTCTGTGACCAACTGCACCTGCGAGCACAGACACGCAGGCCACTGGGAGGGGGGTGGGGGAGCAGGGGACTGCCACCAATCAGGAGCTGGGGCATCAACATTCCCAGCAGCGTGACATCAGCACAGGGCAGGCAGGGGAGGGGGCAGACTGAGGCGGGGGAGGGGGGGCAGACCGAGGCGGGGGAGGGGAGGCAGACTGTGGGGGGGGCAGACTGTTGGGGGAAATGAGGATAAAGAGCCATTATGTACAGGTGTCAGTGTGAGTTAATGCCTCAGTATTTCACTGATAATCCACTTGCTGACTGGACGAGGGCCAGTGTAGAAGACACACGCATGACACACACATGACACACAGGCACACACCGTGTCTCGCCATTTAGCATACACCCATATCTAGAGTAACTTACCACACATTTTTCATTAAATACACACAATGCAAAGCCGTAAAAAGCTCACACAAGCAGGTAAGGCTCATCATATATGCATACATTCCGAACACACACCAACATGCACGTAAGTACACCCTGGCACACACATGGCAATGCCCGTTATATATTACAGCACATTAACGCCATCAAGGCCAACGTCACCAAAGGCCACTGTGTGAACCAGCAGTAACCAACCCTGTTTCTGAACCTCTACCATCCTGCAGGGTGTCACTGTAGTTCTACTGTGGCACACCTGATTTTACCAATTAACAGCTCAACAAAGATATCTAGCTGTTGAACAGTTTACACACCACAACGCTGATCCTACACACATCTCACACACCACCACACTGATTACACACACACCTCTCACACCACCACACTGATTACACACACACCTCCACACTGATCATAGACACACCACCACACTGATTACACACACACCACCACAGTGATCATACACACACCTCACACACCACCACACTGATCATACACACACCACCACACTAATTACACACACACCACCACAGTGATCATACACACACCTCACACACCACCACACTGATCACATACACACACCTTACACACCACAACGCTGATCACACACACACCTCACACACCACCACACTGATCATACAAACACCTCACACACTGATTACACACACACCTCACACCACCACACTGATTACACACACAACTTACACACCACCACACTGATTACACACACACACACCTCACCACACTTTAAAAATGGACAATGCCAAATATCTGATTCAAACTGATTAATGTACTCTTTATAGTCTTGTTTACAGAAAGCATACGCTGCCCTATTGGTCCGCACAGCACGCATACTGCTGCCCTATTGGTCCGCACAGCAAGCACGCTGCTGTCATTAGCTTGCTGTTTGTCAACTGGGGAATGCGATGGGCATTGTGAATGTCTCTCACAGATTACAGTAATTATAGTAAAGAGTAATTACACACATGGAGGGACAAGGCCCCTGTGCTGGAGCAGCAGGTGAAATACAATCAGTTGAGCACACCTGCAGCTCTAAGCCAACCATCAGCCTCTACAGCAAGAGCCATATTTACACTGGAGAGAGAGAGACTGGACTAACAGCAAGAGACAGAGAGAGGAGGGGGAGAGAGAGAAAGCAAGAGAGCAAGGAGAGCGATAGAGAGCGAAAGAGAGGAAGAGAGATAGAAAGCAAGCAAGAGGGAGAGATAGAGAGCGAGCGAGAGATACAGCTAGCAAGCGAGCGAAAAAGAGAAAGGGGGAGGGAGGGAGGGGGGAGAGAGAGAACTGTCCTTCCTTTCAAAAAGCCTTCTCTTTGAACTTTGGACTAGGGACACGCCCTGGGGTAGAGAACACGGCAGCGCTGCTGACTAAACAGGGCGAATTCTGGTAGAAAGGCAAGCTACTGTAAATAAGCGCCATTTTAACACGTCATTTCCCACCTCAGGTCCCTAAGGTAGGAAGGCACACCCAAACATGTCTGCCACGACCAGCTGCCTCCTGACAGACGCCGTTACGGGCGAAGGCGGAAAGAGCGGTGTCGGGAAGCTCTGTGTCGCTGATAAACCCGCGCAAATGCATTTCTCTGGGTAATGAGTAAACGGAGCCGGACGTAATCTCCGCCCGCTCCCTGCACACAGCCCAGCTCACACTGAGACACAAACCCGGTAAATCGCACGGCGCACATTAGCGCCAGGTGCTCTGGGGCTCCTCTTCGTCGCTGCTGCTGTCGTCAGCAGAACACCGGGACAGTGCATCGATACTCTTACAACTTTACATCGTCTGGGGCCAGGCCCGACTGATCCCCTAAACATTTTTTAAGGGGCAGAACATGCATACACTCGCACTCCCACGCCGAGTAAGCAAAGGTCAGGACACCATGCCTGCAGGTCATCTGGAATACGTCAAAATCCAAACTACACCACGCAGCTGTGGTTCAGACTTGACCCCTCCTCAAACACGCCAACGAGGTGCGTTTAGGGTAAATCATTATCGAAGTCATAACTGCGGCACAACTTTTAAAAAAAAGAAGAAGAAAAAATCACTCTCGAAGCCAAATTTGAGACGTGGCCGATCATTATTATTAAATCCGCAAACATAACACGTAATTCATTATCGAATAGTCATAACTGCGGCACAACTTAAAAAAAAAAAAAAAAAAAATCACTCTCGAAGCCAAATTTGAGACGTGGCCGATCATTATTAAATTCGCAAACATAACCACATAAATGGCGTAATGTGATGTATGTAATGTAGCCCAGAAGTCTGCATCAGGTCAAGCCTTTTAGCGAACATTGGTATAACAGTACAGGTTCAGCACTGTGTGGACAAAGTGGAGCACTATTCACCTCAACCGCCCACAACTCGGATAAGCAGTGCTTCTTTAAAAAAAAAAAAAAATCGACCACGCCTGGTCACTGTTTTTTCTCCCCACACACAGACAGACACTTTCTTCCTTGACCCACCAAACAAGTTCTCGCTTAACTGGCAAAAGCCCAAAATGAAATCCAGCGTGTAGTCCTTAACACACTTTGCCGCGAGGGAGCAAATGCGTAGTACAAAGATCACAGCCCCCCTCCATACATACTCCAACAAATTCACAATTTTAAGATTTCACCAATTATGCTGCTAAGATTATCTGCTACCAGACTTTCCAAATGCATATAAATCAGATTTTGGCAGAACGAAAATACACTAGCGGGGGGAACTTTTGGGAAATACCGCAGATACTTCTACGATCACTGTGCACCTGTTTGTTGCTGTACAATCAGTACATGAGGTCACGCTTTGCGGCAACACAGATGTCCCAAGAAAAGCAAAAACCTAAAATGAGCATCCAGATAAATCCAGGCGAATAAGCGAACCCCAACCTGCGTTCACTCGGTCCAGCGGGCGCTTTAATGGCTCTGCTGAACGTCGGGCGTCACTGCGTAGCCTAACAGAGGCAATGGTCCCAATCGTCGAACTTTTAAAACAGAAAATATTAGCCAAGATGTTGCCACCCAACAACACCAAAGAGCAACAATTTAGCCAACTATGCTAGCTAAACAAAATTATGAAAAAAGTCAGCACAGGAGATCAATGAAAAACATCAGATTGTGAAACCATACGTTACAAGCAGCCAACACGTCTGGACCATGGCAGGTTAAAAAAACCTGGTAATTTAGTGAGCTACCTTTAGCATTAGCCACCTAGCCAAATAAAATAACCAAAGATTTCGAGCCAAACCCGCAATGCGGTTCATATAACAGTATATTTATAGCTACAATTCCAACAGGCAACATTTTCATGTAGTCTAGCTATAGAAAATGTAGTTAATTTAGCCGTAATCAGCTAAAGCACGCATATGGCTAAAGCTAAAGCTAGCCTGGTGTCTTAGCTACCAAGCCAGCTAGACTAATGTAACGTTTGATGAAAAATAAAACTCGGATGACATTAGCTGTAAATATAACAGCTAAGCTTCTTACATTGTCTCTCAAACAGTCTGATTCAATGTTTTACGCACAAGCACTGACCGTTAGCCACGTTAATGCTAACGTTAGACAACAGAAATTAGAGGCCACCTCTGTAGTCTAATTGCACGCTATGTGGCTAGCAAAGCTAGCCAAGTTAAATTGATAGCCATTTAGCAGTGCTAATGTGTCGATATGCTAGTCTAGCTACTATTGCCTTCAAAAAACAGAAGGCTAAGTAAGTCGAACCATTAAGCAACAATGTAAGCTAACGGTGTAAACCATTAGTGCAATACAAAAAGGCATATCGCATGTCAGAAAAGCTCTTGTAGTCTAGCTACGTTTTGAAACCGAAATCTCAGCCTGAAGACTAGCAATACGTAATTACACGTTTTTTTTGGCTTTCCATGAGCGTCTACGAAACCGAAAAAAAGAAACGGACTTGTCCACACACGCAAACGCGACCGTTAATGAAGTTTATCTCAACGACCCTATGTAACCTTAACGTTAGTCTAGTTAACACAGCAAACCCACATCAGAAAAACAAAATATTTCGCATTCTAACTAGCTAGCTAAACCAGGGAAGTTAGGATGATGGGCGAGCCTAACCTTGAATCCGTGGGAGACTTAGCCAAGTTAACGTTAGTCGATCGAGGCTATATGCCTAGCACTTCTTTGGATAACTACCACCGAACCCGTAGTTCACAACGCAATACTTTTAGCATCCGGATTTTTGACAAGGAATTAGCTAGTTCGCTACAGCCAGGCCTATCGGATAGGCTTCAATGGATATTTTCCAGTAGCGCCCAACCCAATTCGTCGATCACGGAAATTCGAGCGTTCAACACCTCACTTGAATTTACATACACACGAATGCAATCTTTACAATACCTGTTTATAGACTCGTAAAGCAAGTGGAAACAGAATGCATTTCTAGCTACTTTTTGTATTATTTTTACCCACCTATCTTTGTGGTTCCGATATCCCTGGACAACTCTGTCTTCCTGTATTTTCTTTCCCACCCACCCCTATCTTTCGGTAAATTTGAAGTGGGAAGCGCGCACACAAACACAGAGCAGGAATAGGCGGGGACAGGGAGGGAACGCGGAATTCTTCAGCTACCGTAAATTCCTGACTATATGTCCGTTATTCATGTATTCCAATATCGAAATAAGTAACATAACGAATTCTACTACTACAACGACAACCACTACTGCCAATAATAATACTCAACGCCATCATCATGATTATACAATAAATGTTACAGGAGTTTTCAAACTCGGTCCTGGGGAACCATGTGTTTGCTGGCTTTCTTTCAACCGCAACTGTAACCTGAGAATAATCAAATTATACCTGATATGTACCATCCTGCTAATTGTTCTTAATTACACATTTTCAATGTCTCGAGGGTTGGTTTATCCTGTTATGCCACAACATGTCAGAAATGTGAAAGCATGCCATGAAAAATAAATGTCCCATATTCACACCCAGGACTTTTAATTGTATCAATTAATTATTTTTACATTACATTACAGGCATTTGGCAGACGCTCTTATCCAGAGCAATGTACAACAAAGTGTATAACCATAACCAGGAACAAATATGACGAAAACCCTAGAGAGAAGTACCGGTCCAAGTGCAGGGAACAACCGCATAGTTCAACTTGGACCCTGAAGGTTAAACTGATTACTAACACAAACGAGAACAGCAACAATGCAGTCTATGGAAAAAATACAAGCAGTAGTTAAGACAGGTGCATTAACTAAGTCACCTACGAAACAGCTACCAAGTTACAACCCTAAGCTTACAGTCATTTAAGAGATTACAGGGAGGTAGGGAGGGATGGGGAGAGGTGCAGCCTGAAGAGGTGAGTCTTCAGTCGTCGCTCGAAATGGGTCAGTGTCTCAGCTGTTCTGACCTCCACGGGGAGGTCATTCCACCATCGTGGGGCCAGAACAGACAGGAGACGTGTTCTGGAAGCGCAGGTGCGAAGAGGGGGAGGTGCCAGGCGTGCTGAGGTAGCAGAACGGAGGGATCTGGCTGGCATGTAGGGTTTGAATGTCTTGTGGAGGTATGCTGGGGCTGATCCCTTGACTGCCTGGTATGCTAGGACCAATGTTTTAAATTTGATGCGAGTTAAATTTGATGCGAATTTGAAAGAACTGTGTAATTCTTTCAGATGTGTACATCTGGTAATTGACGCTAAATCGTTGAGCCAAGACTGGCAGTATGTGCAGGCGTTAGCACAAATGTACTACAATTTGTATAGTACCAAAATTACCACTAGCAGATAACCTTTCCTGTCCTTACACAGCTAACTATAACAGGAGTGTAAAATCTTATCCAAAAAGGGCCTGTGTGGGTGCAGGTTTTTGCTTCAGCCCAGCTTTGCAACACCCAGTATCACTATTTAACTAATCATAGTCTTCAATTAAGACCTTAATAAGTTGAATCAGGTGTTTTAGTGCTGGGCTAAAACAAAAACCGATACCCACACCGGCCCTTTTCGGATAAGACTGGAGCTCCTCTGAACTATAATCCAAAAGGGAAAAAAAAGTAACACATTGAAAGGATATCTGAAGATGTCAGGGGATCCATGGTGCCAGAGGTGAGTCTTCAGTCTCTGCCAGGAGATGGGCGAGGTTTCTGCTGTTCTGACTGCAGTGGAAGATGGGCAGGGGTTTCTGCTGTTCTAACTACAGTGAAAGATAGGCAGGGTTTCAGCTTTTCTGACTGCAGTGGAAGATGGGCAGGGTTTCTGCTGTTTTGACTGCAGTGGAAGATGGGCAGGGTTTCTGCTGTTCTGACTGCAGTGGAAGATGGGAAGGGTTTCTGCTGTTCTGACTGCAGTGGAAGATGGGCAGGGTTTCTGCTGTTTTGACTGCAGTGGAAGATAGGCAGGTTTTCTGCTGTTCTAAATGGTAAATGGACTGCATTTATATAGCGCTTTTATCTAAAGCGCTTTACAATTGATGCCTCTCATTCGCCAGAGCAGTTAGGGGTTAGGTGTCTTGCTCAAGGACACTTTGACACGCCCAGGGCGGGGTTTGGACCAGCAACCCTCCGACTGCCAGATAATCGCTCTTACCTCCTGAGCTATGTCGCCCCTGTTCTGACTGCAGTGGGAAGCTTAATTGGGGCGAGACCAGTAGAGCCAGGAGACTTGACCTGCAAGTTAAGGCCCACAAGGGGGCACTTTAGCTGCCTGACAGCACAGCACCAAGGTTTGAAACTCATCTGTTCATAGAATTGGTGGGTATGGGCACAAGGAATTGCAATTTATGCATTCAAATGATAAAGCGCTTCTCCTCACATTAATACCGCTAATTAAATCAATCGGCAGTAAACTACATCGGAGAGATTAGCTGTTTCAACACGATGCTACACAAAACACTGCACAAAAAAATGTATTGCCAATCTTTTTGGTGTCACCGCCCTCTGATGGTGTCATCCGGTGCAGTCCACACCCCCGCACCCCCCCAGGGACGCCTCTGCCCAGACTAATATATTTCAACAACTTTTTTTCTCATCTCTTATGGAATTTCCTTTGATCGTGGCAGTGACTAACTATCACCACTCTGCAGGGCACTCCCAATCTAGGATCACTCTTATCACTTACATCCTTTTACTTTGTTCCTGTAGCACTTTCATGTTACGCATGCATCTCCTGTACCACTTTTACATGTACCTCCATCCAGCACTTATATTGCACTTGTATCGATATCTTGATGTTGTAGCTTGTCCTCATGTCTCCTAGTTTGACTTAACATTACTCTCTGACCTAGCCTATGCTTACTGTGTGAGCTGAACTTAATGTGTTCATGGCTATGAATAACTGTTACATAATGAGTATTGTACCTTAACAGACCTGTGTTTGTAGTTGTTCCAGTGACCTTCAGTATGCACTTGTTGTACACCGCTTTGAATAAAAGCGTTTGCCAAATAAATGTAATAAATGTAATCATGTGCTTGTAGAAACACTGTGGCGATTACTTCACGCTGAGTAAGTATGGTGGTAAGGCTTTATATCAGTGAAGTTTAAATTCAACAGGGCTGGCTGCAATCAAGCCTGGCAGTGTTCAGTCAACTGAATCTAACTATTAATTACAGTTTGTTAATTGGTTGATTGAGTAACTCAGGGGTCTATTATTTTTTCTATTCTATTATGGGTGATATGGGTGTTTGAAAACTTTTTCCATTAAATGCATGAAATAATAATTTCAAAAATGTGCTTTGTGTTTATTCGGTTTGTCTAATATTACATTTTGTCTAAAATGTTTTGT
The DNA here is from genome assembly GCF_013347855.1 of Anguilla anguilla. Lineage (NCBI taxonomy): Eukaryota > Metazoa > Chordata > Actinopteri > Anguilliformes > Anguillidae > Anguilla > Anguilla anguilla. Next base: position 65,451,051 of record NC_049205.1, read on the forward strand.
CTAATGTGACAATATGCAATAATTGAAGAAATCAGGAAGGGGGCAAACACCATTTCACGGCACTGTAAAGCAGGGACCTTGAAGTGCACTGAAATTGTGGTCACCTGACCTGCTGCTCACTGACTGCAGGTGCCTGTAGATCACTGCCACTGCTGCTGCCACCCGTGCATGAGGATTCAATACCAGACTCAGCTGTGCTCTAATATCTAATGTTGGAGACAGGATCAGGTTAGGCTCAGCTCAGTGTAATATCTAGTGTTGGAGACAGGATCAGGTTAGGCTCAGCTGTGCTGTAATATCTAATGTTAGTGATGGGATTATGGGTTGAGAGTTAGCATTCCTCTCAATATTTCTAAAAGGCATATTACTTAGACTTACCTTTAATTTTGGGGTTAGAAGGTGTAAGAAGAAAAGCTCAGCTCATGTTTTTGTTGAAGAAGTCAAGTTTATTTGGAGAAAATGTAGTCAGGATCCATAGAAGTAAATCTGAATCTTGTATCTCCTCACAAGTGACATCTTACACCTCTTAAGGAGGCCCGATATGTTAATAGCATCATAGCTGCAGAGAGCCACACCCATTGCTTCAGCGCTGAACGCAGTTTCCTTCGCTGAATTAGGTCCCTCACTCTCATTCGCTATTCTATTGTTCTTATGATAAGATGGCCGAAACTATCCAGGCGGCAAGAGGGACTGCTTTGGCAGTGTTCGGGATTTGAATGGTTCAATTTAAAATCTTACAAAGGCGTGTACCAAAGATATGAAACACATCGGGAAAATTCTGATTTACAGTTAAGAAAAAAACATGCTATTCCCATCAAATCAGTGTAGTGGTATTAATTGTATTGTGGGAGTATTAACTGTTCTGAACTGTTTTACACCACTTTTATATCCAAGTTTATATCTCAAGACCTTTTATTTTAAATGCTACCGTAATAACCTTTAGAATCCTGTGTTTATTTAATTATTTTATGACTGTGGACTTTTATGACTCTGGTATTCCTTTATGCTTCTGTTATGATTTTTGCTTACATGTCATGAATGCCAATTTATATTTGTGTCCCTAACTTGAATTGTGAATGTGATTAATTGTTAATAATAATAATAATAATAATAATAATAATAATAATAATAATAAAAGCGTTCTTAACCACTCAGGTCTTATACAAAGTGCAATCCTATCCAGCAGAGGGCAGACTTGTTCCATAAATATGCAGGGAAGCAAAGGCTCTTTTTTGTGGGTGGAGAATTTTTAGCACTGTATTGGCACACAGATTATACCTGGTTTCCCATTCAGAATAATAAGGGCTGAAGTTCATGTATTAATTTATTTACGCACTCAAACTGTGACAAATGTATAAAGAAACAATGATCAAGAATCAAAATTATTAAAGAAAGTCAAATACAGACTGCAAAATTACATGAATCAGGTGGTTGGCTTTTGTATATGAATTAGGCTTTAAAAATCAAGGTTAAAGGTCAAATAACAGTTTTCTTCAGTGGAGATTAAACTGTTAAACTACTCATCGTCCTGTGGGTGAGAAAGGCAGGGTTAGGGTCACCACCATCTCAATTCAGGACCTTCAGTTCACAGTGTCGGTTTTTATTGGATTATGTTTATCTGAATATTATGAAGCTGATATGAAATTGAGCTGTCGGTATGATATTTAAAAAATTCTAATTCCATTACACACTGACCATAACAATTATTCCACAAATAGGAGAACAAAGCCTGGTCACCAGCCTGGCTGTGACTGGTCAAGTCACCTGGTGCTGTAGTACTTGTTTGGAAAAGAATTATTCCAGAAGGTAAAATTGGAAATGAACCACATTCCAGGTGGTGGACATCCGAGAGAAGGGGGGTGGGTTACTGCATTCCTAAATACACCTGCGTGAGAGAGAGGGTTAATACAGTACATTAACACTGCACTGAGAGAGAGGGTTAATACAGTACATTAACACTGCACTGAGAGAGAGGGTTAATACAGTACATTAACACTGCACAGAGAGAGAGGGTTAATACAGTACATTAACACTGCACTGAGAGAGAGGGTTAATACAGTACATTAACACTGCACTGAGAGAGAGGGTTAATACAGTACATTAACACTGCACTGAGAGAGAGGGTTAATACAGTACATTAACACTGCACTGAGAGAGAGGGTCAATACAGTACATTAACACTGTACTGAGAGAGAGGGTTAATACAGTACATTAACACTGTACTGAGAGAGAGGGTTAATACAGTACATTAACACTGTACTGAGAGAGAGGGTTAATACAGTACATTAACACTGCACTGAGAGAGAGGGTTAATACAGTACATTAACACTGTACTGAGAGAGAGGGCTAATACAGTACATTAACACTGCACTGAGGGAGAGGGTTAATATAGTACATTACCCCAGACAATAGACAACAATAGCTGTCTACTCTGGCACGCTACTCAGCAACTGAATGACCCATGCTTTGATACGAATTTCCCAATAAAGCACTATCGAAACTAATTTCACATCACACAAAATTAATTAATTGCAATTGTGATGAAGTTGATAAAGCCTTTAGGGTGGGGATGAATAATTGTGGACGCTGTTTTTAAGAAATGATAGGCTTAGAACTCAGCAGTGTTTACACCAGCAACATATTTTTAGGTTTTCTCTGAAAGTGAGGCTGTGAATCAGCTGAATAAAGCAGTTAACTGTGTGTAATGTGTGCGTGCGGTCCCAGCAAGCCACCAAAGCTGCACTATTTTCTGTAATATTCTAGTACTTGGTATGTCCTCCATTACTTTTAAGTACTGCACTGACCCTTCTTAGCATTGAGTGTACATGTTCACGACATATTGTCACATCTATCCTGTTCCACTCCTGGAGGCTGACCTTGAGTGGCTTGATGTTTGATGGGGAGTGCTGCTCAACTTGGATCTTCAACATTACCCACTGGTGCTCAATATGGTTGGATGACATACTTAGCCATTTCATGTGTTTATTGGCCTCAATCTTCTGACCCTGCTGGCCTTCATCCACCCACTCTACGTCTTCCTCCACTGCAGACAGGCCGACATCAGCGCAGTTTAAACTCCTAACTGCTGTTTGCACGCGATGCCAGCCCCTGGGGCCTGGCTTCTTTCTGAGAACGTTCTGGAGAATGTTGGGCCTGGCTTCTATCTGAGAACGTTCTGGAGAATGTTGCACCTGTCTTCTGAGAACGTTCTGGAGAATGTTGGGCCTGACTTCTGTCTGAGAACGTTCTGGAGAATGTTGGGCCTGGCTTCTGTCTGAGAACGTTCTGGAGAATGTTGGGCCTGGCTTCTGTCTGAGAACATTCTGGAGAATGTTGGGCCTGGCTTCTGAGAACGTTCCGGAGAATGTTGCGCCTGGGTTCTATTTGAGAACGTTTTGGAGAACGTTGGGCCTGGCTTCTATCTGAGAACGTTTTGGAGAATGTTGCACCTGTCTTCTGAGAACGTTCTGGAGAATGTTGGGCCTGGCTTCTGAGAACGTTCTGGAGAATATTGGGCCTGGCTTCTATCTGAGAACATTCTGGAGAATGTTGGGCCTGGCTTCTATCTGAGAACATTCTGGAGAATGTTGGGCCTGGCTTCTATCAGAGAACGTTCTGGAGAATGTTGGGCCTGGCTTCTATCAGAGAACGTTCTGGAGAATGTTGGGCCTGGCTTCTATCTGAGAATGTTTCGGAGAATGTTGGGTCTGGCCTCGGTACGGATGCTAGCACCGGCGTTTCGCTGCAGGAATGTGTGACACGGCGTGTGTGTGTGCAGTACCACTCTCACTGAAGTACAGGAACGTAATGCTCAATCGGAGATGGTTCTGATCGAAGGTGCACTTGGGATTTTATCACTAAATGTCCACCTGTGGTGAATCACGTGCTGTCAGGACAGCAGCGATATCAGGTCAGGTGTCTGTGCCGAATTCTACCATGACCCGAAAAGACACATGGTCAGGGGGAATCTACTGCTTTAGCACACAGCAGCGGCTGATATTCCACCCGGATACACACTGACTATTTTTCTGCAGAAATAAATGCCAAGTCAGTGTACAGTTAATCCAAGCTTGGTTTGGTGCGTCTGTCCCTGGCAAATATGTGCTGATAAATAAACATGAGAACAGTAGTTCTCTTTGCAAATTGCTCTTTTTGTGATTGAATTCTGTAACCTCCCTTTCTTTTTCCCCCCTTTTTGCCTGAGTCATCAGTTTGGAGTGGGCAGGGCAGGGCGTGACCTGAGATAGTCTGCCTTTCAATCAAGTGTTAACTGCGCTATTTAGCGCTATTTGTGTCATCATTACATTACATTACATTACAGGCATTTAGCAGACGCTCTTATCCAGAGCGACTTACACAACTTTTTACATAGCATTTTACATTGTATCCATTTATACAGCTGGATATATACTGAAGCACTGCAGGTTAAGTACCTTGCTCAAGGGTACAACGGGAGTGTCCTACCCGGGAATCGAACCTGCGACCTTTCGGTTACAAGCGCAGTTCCTTACCCACTGTGCCACACTCCGTCATCAGTGTCTATAAAAGCCCTGCAAGTCATTAGTAAATATGACCCATTGGGTTCTTTGGCTCGTCTCCAGAGGGAAACCCTCTTTAGTTCTTAATGGAATTCTCTATTGTGGGTGTGAAAAGTGTGAACGTCCCAGAATGGACCATTTTGCCTGAGAAAAGAACCCTTAATCCAAACGGGGTTCCTCTATGATGGCCGACAGTGATGTTTAGAAGTTACACTCACACGTAAAAAGTCAGATTGATTACTTAATACCGTGGACAGGCTGCTCCTGGAGAGAGAACGGTCTCTGAACTTCAGTGCAGCCCAGGCACCCTAAAGCCATTTCTTCACTTCTCCTTTACTTGCATGCTGTCCACCCTGATTATGCATTTTGTTCCCTGTATTCAGACAGAGGTTACACAGAGAGAGGATCACAGTACAGGAAGTGCCATGGTGGGGAATCGAACCCACAGCCATGCAGAGGCATTTGTAGATGCAGTTAGCTTTTCGACAGCATTATACGGTCTCCCTGCTTGTTCTTAAAAATTCATACCGTTTTCACAAAACTGTAAATATACAATTTGTATTGACGTCGTTCTTGGACTCCTTTAAATAATGACATGCTGGATAAATTCTATAAACTAATTTAAATGACACCTTTCTAATCTTACTTAGAAGCTGATAGGTCCTACTTCTGGGACAAGAGGCATACTTCCCTACAGCACACCGATTTATCACTCAAAGAAATTCCAGTACGACATTACATATGGATTAGACGCCATTCGCAAAGCTGGACTGGTGGTGCAGGTCCCGCACCTATACGGGCACCGAGAGTCCGGTACTCTATCGTTTCCCAACATTTGAACTACTCCAGCAATCGGGCTCCCGTGCCACACTTTCCACTATTCTGTAAAAACGTAACCTAAGCCTGAGAAGAGACTACGCATGAAACGGACATGCAATCTATGAGAGTAATTACGGTAAATACCAAATGCCCACCCCGACAGAATATTTCGTGAGAAACCATTGTTTCCAGACATATGTAACCTGTTCATTTTCCACCAAAACGCAGACGTATAAAACAGACACACTAGCGGCTACTGAAACAGCAAATTGTCCAAACGGTTTAGCTTTGTCATTCCTAATTCACATTGCTCACAACGTTTCCATATCAATGATATTTGAGAGGGTCGCTGTGATATTTGCATATAGCCAGTGTGCTAGCTACAATGTCTAATTCTGCGGTTTTTCAAACACAGTTAGCTTCCGTTATTGATACGATGGCAAAAACTGCCATTACACAGATTGTCAAACTAGTAGACGACTACTCTGCTATTTTACGGTGGGAAATGTACCGAAGCCAGAGTGAAAACGAAGGACTGAGGAAAAAATTAGAAGCAATGGAGAATGAGAGCCTGATGACCCGCGGAGAGAGTACAGCCGGAGCTCTAGATGATACTGCGAACGACCGCTCTGCCGGAACTCCAATTAGCGATACATCCCGTGGGCCAGGCGCGAGAAAGGTCGCAGAGTTTGGTAAGTTTTTGACCCCCCAGTAGTGCTGAGCAATTAACCATCATTTTGGTGTTTTCTGGTGATTAAATAATTAATCGATTGACTTCAGTTGGATTATTTGAATTGTCTTAATTCAGTGGATAAACTGATTTTCTCCAAACTCGGTGGTAGTTTTTTTAAGTTGTAGTTTTTAGAAGGCAGTTACTCAACACAGTTTGCGCACACATAAGTATCGTAATAACTACAATGACCATAATCCATTGTGCCTACAGACACTCAAGTGACTTGATGTGTGGAAACCAGAGACTGTAAAAAACACAGAGCCAGTACTCGCAGAACACGAGCGATAGAGCTGGATTGAAGTGGTATAGGCCTTCTGCGCGGCTGTAACCAACAAAACTTACATATTCCAGCACTTCAAACAAGCGGGGAGTTTTTACTCAGCAGAATGTTATACCCGCCTCGAAATGGGTCTAATGATTTTTCAACCTTGCTAGTTAACTTGCTAACGTATCTCGCGAGGAATACTGAAAGCAGTAGTCTGGTAACGTCGTAACGTTCACCTGCCAAAGAGAAAATGTCTTTACTTCCAGGTCCAATAGTTTATAAAAAGGGAGATAAATTATAAAGCCAGCAAATAAAAGAATGAAATATACACTCCTGCAGGTGATTTGCTGTAATATATGTAAAATCTAAAGTTTTTTCAAGCTCTTTTTTTAGAGTTAGAGTTTAACATTTCAATAAATAAAAAAATATTCAAAAATAATTTCATTCCATGGTAGGCTACATGGAAAAAAATAAATAAATAAAAAATAAAGGTTGAGTGCCCGGCGCTGCTTTAGTTCGGAATTGAACAATGTCTCCCTCCTGTGGCAGACGGTGGGAACGCCCTCTTTCCGGGTGAAGGCTTTGCGAATCAGGTTTGCGATGGGAGGGGAGATGGGGAGCGACCGTACGGAGGAGAAACTGCGGTGCACAATGCTTTCCTGAAGGATGAGGTCGGTGCAGCATCGCTTCCTACTTCAGATTTTTTACCTCGTCTGTTTTTTTTGTGTGTAAGGACCACCTGTGGGAACACACGCCGCTGTTTAGGCTCAATTTTTCGCTGTCAGAAATGGACTTGCGTCCGTAGCAACGGTAACCGGAAACAAAGTATCCCTACATCCGGTTTTGGTCGCCATCTTGTGAAAGGCCTATGGGGCAGACTGTCTCCAGGTTTAATGCCAAATTCTGCTACCCATTGTTTTATTAGCCCGGTAATTTGTTTCATTGGATGCTTTTTGGAAACAAAAATAATTCGTTAGAAACAAGAGGACAAAACGCAATGGCTTATCATGAATAGCAGTGTTTGTACCCGTTGTGCAATATGATTGCTGGATAACTGTCTGGGGGAAAAATTGATCAGAGTTGTTCAGTCGGAAGGATTAGTCTTTGGCTATAATGCGTAAATGTAACTATACATAGATATACCTGGATTAAAAGAAATTACAACAATAGATTACTTAAGTAAAAAATAAGTTAGGCTACTGGTATGTAATGTTAGTTCAATTAAGGAAATTCCCTTGATGAACTGAATGACGGCAGAATGTATTCTATGAGTTTTCATTTAATGCACTGAAGTTCAGTGTATTTCTCATTTTTCTATTGAATAGACTGAATTTAAATGGAACTGACCCCTAGCCCTGTTCGCTATGTGTTTGTCTAATGCAGCTTGTGGTGTTTCTTAGAGGAGTTATTGTAAAAATAATGAAGAAAGGCTGTTGAGTAATTATCTTTCCCTCACTCCTGCAGCCTGCAGTGTTGTCGGCCAATGAGCCGGAGTTGCTTATTATCAAGCAGGAAGGACCTGAGGAAGAATTCAGGAGCAGCGATGCAGGAGGACAGCGGGAGGCTGGCCAGGACAGGACGTGGGAAGAACAGGGTAGATTCTGATGAGACGTGAGAAAAGTAAAGTGCAGGAAAGGTTTAAAAAAACCTGCAGAGCGCTGCACACCAACTGGCCTTGTGTCTTGGGGTTCCCCCCCCCCCCCAGTACAGATCCTGGGCGTCCCCCAGATCAGATCATGAGGGTCCCCCAATCCAGATCACGGGGGTCCCCCAATCCAGATCACGGGGGTTCTCCAGTCCAAAAACATTAATGTGTTACATTTTTCCTCAATATGTTGATGTTTGTGCTCATCTACCTCTTCCATGAATGAGGAAACTTGGTTGCAGTTTGCATTTTTGCTATAATGTAATATATTGGCATCAAGTGAAATAGACAGAAAATTATTGGCCCCAATATTTCCCTATGATGCACCTTTAATAGCAATGGAGCACTGTTCTTGATTGGCTAGAAATGATGAACATGTGTAAGATGATGATGCAGTGTTTCCCCTCCCTAGGAACCTTGCAGTGCCCCACCCTCCCTGTTTCCAGGAAACAGGCTCCTGAGCAGCACTGTGAGGAGGAGTGGGTGGGGCATTACCCACCAGGAGAGGGCGCCGAGGAGCTGCCACACGCACACAGGACCGGACCCTGCGGGGACCAGATCAGCGGCTTTCAGTCCGCGAGGCGCAAGCCCGAAATACATGGGGTGCAGAACCCCAGGGTATATGGGGGCTGTGAGCAGAACGGGGGGAGTCTGGCCAGCCTGCACTCTGAGTTCAGAATGTATGACAGGGCCGGTGCACACAGTAGTGACACAGAGGCGGATGATCTGGCATTCTGTTACACTATGCACCAGCAGGGGGCACTGCAGGCATACGGACCCACAGGAGAGCAGCCCGCTCTGAACAAGGGCACAGCGGAGTCAAACCCGGAGTCGAACCCGGGCACCCCAGGGAGGACCCCGAGGGCAGAGAAACAGCTCAGTTGCATGTACTGCGGGAAGTCTTTCCCATATTTAAGCTACCTCAAAAGACACCTGCAAAATCACACGGGAGAGAGACCCCACAGGTGCACCCAGTGTGGCAGGTGTTTCATTCGCCGCAGCCACCTGGTCCGACACCAGCAGGTGCACACTGGAGTGAAGCCGTTTGACTGTGCACTCTGTGGAAGGAGATTCGCTCGTTTGAGTCACCTAGACAGACACCTGAGTACTCACGTTTGAGGTTTAAGGAAAATAATTTCAAATGTAAGCAAATATCCAAAACACAAAAATGAGATGCCTGATTCATGACGCACAGAAACTCACTGAAGAGGAAAGCAGCTGTTGAAGTCTAATTTCCTGAAATCTGTTGGGTAGTAGAGGAAGACTTTAAAGCTGTGTAGTGCCTTCTCTCTTTCTCTCTCTTCTCTTCCCTTCTTTTGTTTTTTATGGGGGGATTTGTTTTATGGGGATACAGTTGTTGGCTCTGCTATGCTTATGGCAAAAATAGATGAAACACCATAACATGTCTAAAACTTACTAAGTACTAAAAATATTGTTGAAATTTCACCTGTATGTACTGCAAAGGTGCAGTGAGGACGTTTCACCTGTGTAAGGATTTAGACAGGGTCACTGGGAGGAAAACAAGTTTGCGTATACGTGTATTGACTGGGGTGTGCTGAAATAATGGATGGCAAGATTTGTACCCCAGAGAGCAAGACTATCAGCTGCTGCCAGGCATTCATCTAATTGTTCTCTGACATTAAGACCTTCTATCCTGGCAGGTAAAGGTGCTACTCATCCTGAAATCTCGCAAATAATGTCACACCATGCATAAGCGACTTTAACCTGGAAGATATGTTTGTCCGGGTGCCGAAACTAACCTATTCCAGGGAGCCCTAACTAAGGTTACTCCCCCTGGTTAGTGAAACTATCTAAATATCCCAGACTATGACCCAATTACTATTTATATGAAAAAATACTAGGATCCGTCTGGACACTGAAATTAACATCTGTCCCGGAGCAGCTGCACTTCCGGTCAGTGAAACTATCACTATACCCAGTGAGTAACCCGTATTACGATGCTACCTCTAAACCGTCTATAAGGCCAAAACACTGACTGGTCCTCGCAGAGATGCACACCCTGTTCAGTGTAAATGCAAACCACGTACTTTAGATGCACTGAAAAGGGAAAACAGTCTGTAATGCACAATGAGAGTTGGCAATAACCAAGGATTGGTAGTTCAACGATGCTGAAAGGTAAAACATTTCATTTACAAAGCAAGACATATAAAGACTGCTAGTCTATAAGTAGAAAAAAGACAAAATCGAACAAACTGCGAAAAGGGACACAAATAGATCATGGATCCATCCACAAAATGCTGTTATGAGAGGACTGTGGTACCAGGAAAACTGTTAAACAGATTCTCCCTGAATGTTTCTTTGGACTTCCCTTAAAGGAGTAACATGGTGGTTGAACGTGACACTTCCCAGTTGTCTTTAGGCAACAACAAAACAAATGTGCATCATTTTTTTATTCTTCAGTCATTTCAATGTACTTTAAAACGTATTTTTCTAAGCCTAAATTTCCCACTATAAAAATTCACCCGAACCGTCTGGGCGATGCTACACGCTCTCTTTGGGAGACTGAATTTTCACAAGCTAGCTAGCTTAGTAGTATATCAAGTATCGATAGATAGCTAAGGTAAGGACGTTGACTTATATCCAATTATAATTTTTGCTATCTAGCTAGCCAAGTTAAGATAAAAGCACAACTATAACGTCCTCATAAAAGCAAACTAGCAAGCTAACGTTATCGATAACATTGCCTTATGAAAGCAAACCTCCTAGCTATCTAACGTTAGCTAGCTAGCTAAATGAATATAACCAGAAATAATCTAAAGGCACTCTAATTTAAGGAACCTAACGTTAGTCAAATATTTGCATTGTCTGAACAGCAGGACGGTGTGTCCTGTCAGATTTCTTTACGGGGCGTGGAAATGGGAGTGGTTACTGTATTCGTGACGCAGCAAAATGACAACTTTCTCAACCGGTTGAAAATAGGACGATGAATTTAAAACGCATATTTCTCCAAAAATACAGAACGGACATATTTAATACTTTGCTCATTGTGTTTCTTCAATGCCTCTTGTGCAAATAGCACATAAAACCGAGAAAGTGTGAAAATCACCATGGTACTCCTTTAAATGCATTCCTGAGCAAGCCTTCCACTTTACACACTTCCCTTTTCATGCCCGAATAAGGTCTGGACAAGAATCCCAACCACCAAGAGACTCCCCCCCGCCTGCTCTCCTCCATGAAGTACTCTCTCCCTCCCCTGTGGACACAGAGGAACCGTTAAGATCTAGTGAGAGTGATAAGATACTTTGTACCACGGTATGTGACCTTACACTTTTATCTGTCATTCTCTTAGATACTGTTCAATGGAGGCCCAAGGTGGTGGTCTTTCTATTATCTAAACACTTATGTAGGCAATATGTACCTGGGATAAATCTCCCTATACCAACTTGTAACAGCTCAGTGTGGCTGTCTGTATAACATACAGTATCCCCTGCATTACAAATGATATTATTCACAGTCCACCACATTTATCATATCATTCCCAGTTATTTACATGCACATACAGTACATATAATGCTTTCAACAGTCCACAGTGTGGGTAATGACCCAGCGATACCTGGGGGTGATGTTACGACATGAAAGCAGACCAGGTCCTGGTTATCTCTTTATCCACATGCCTGCGGGCCAGCGAGGTTGCGGGGTGAAAAGGTTGCGAGGCTGTCCCATGGTTATCTCCAGATTGTGGGCAATGGCCTTTTCAGCTGTTTACAGCCTTCTGATCTTTACGACTCGACCACAGTGCAGGCAGTGGGATGATCGAAGTCCACGGACAGTCAAATTTGAACCTTACACATGTATGTACTACACGTGTGACTCCAGCACCGTGAGGACGTTTCACCTGTATGTACTGCACAGGTGTGACTCGAGCACCGTGAGGACGTTTCACCTGTATGTACTGCACAGGTGTGACTCGAGCACCGTGAGGACGTTTCACCTGTATGTACTGCACAGGTGTGACTCGAGCACCGTGAGGACGTTTCACCTGTATGTACTGCACAGGTGTGACTCGAGCACCGTGAGGACGTTTCACCTGTATGTACTGCACAGGTGTGACTCGAGCACCGTGAGGACGTTTCACCTGTATGTACTGCACAGGTGTGACTCGAGCACCGTGAGGACGTTTCACCTGTATGTACTGCACAGGTGTGACTCGAGCACCGTGAGGACGTTTCACCTGTATGTACTGCACAGGTGTGACTCGAGCACCGTGAGGACGTTTCACCTGTATGTACTGCACAGGTGTGACTCGAGCATCGTGAGGACGTTTCACCTGTATGTACTGCACAGGTGGGACTATTGTGCTGTGAGTTTGTGTTTCACAATGTCAGGGCACAGCGTGAGTTATTTTTCAAAAATTTGGATTACATTATTTTGTATTTGAATGAGGCAGATTATTTCAGTATGTTTGGAACAAAAAGTTGTTTTCCTGTCTACATTTTTTGGATATACTGGTTTAACAGCAGTTCTGGAGGGCTGCAGTGTCTGAACTAAAACAAGACTCCAAACTGAACATCTGTCATTTCTACATGGCTTCCGAGCCACATGTGTCCTTTACCATGTGATACAACTCATGTGCCAACTGTGGAAGGGAGGGGACCCTGACTCCAGGAAGTCAGTGTCCATTCCAACTTTATTACAGGAATATTTTTTAATTATTATTTTGAGGTAAATCAATGATGCACAATGATCTCTGTCTTTACACACTTTTGCAGAATTTCTGCCCCTTTACCTACCTATAGAAAATGTGTTTGGGAAGTTTCTGGGCGTGGCACTATTTTCTGCATGGGGAGGGGTGGGTGTGGCTACAGAGCCTGTGGTTTGGGATCAGATTTCAGAAGAGTGTTTTTTGCTAGCCAGTTAGATACAGCCCCAATACAGTGATGCGAAGCTACAAGCTGACAAGTTCGTACCAGAAACAGAGCTACTGTAACATTGGAGTTTTCCTCCGTGGCGTTAGCTGAAGTTGGCCAAGTGGACGAAAAGCGACTCAGAGTTGGCTCGTTTCCTGTTGGACCTGTGAGTAACATTTTTTCTGGCTACATTCGGTGGGGCGCTCGGAGTGAGCGGGCGAGGTTGAAGACAGAGGAGGAGACTTCTTTGATTGTAAGCACAGGACCTCAGCCAGGCTAAAAGTAATCTTGCATAGGAGGCTTTAAATACTTGAATGCTGTATGTTTATAATGATGTCTTTGGTTGTATGTACTACCCACAGTGGTGCAATGGTTACTTTGCTTCTATTTCGGTCTTCCTCTTCTCCTCCTTTGCTAACACACCTCTGTGTCCTCATGTGTGAGCATGCTGCTGGGAGGGAGATGTACGGGCCGGAGTGAGCAGGTCTGCACACGTGCAGCGCTGCGCAACACTGCCAGCAGACCTTCTGCTCACTCCCCACAGGAGCGTTGTCATGACCACATTTTTTACATGCCAAATATGGCTTGTTTTTAATTTTTTCAAATAATTTTGCAAGGAAAAGAGAATGGCTCGCACTTCATGTCTAAAGTGGGGGAGGGGGTATGGGGTGGGGGGGGTAGGGGGTGTATATATGAAAGTATACACTACATGGCCAAAAGTAAGTAGACACCTGGCATTCAACATCTCACCCAAAATGATGGGCATTAATATGGAGTTGATCCACCCTGCTATAACAACCTCCACTCTTCAGCTGAGACTTTATACTAGATGTTGGAGCATTGCTGCAGGGATTTGCTTCCATTCAGCCAGAAGAGCATTAGTGAGGTGGGCCACTGATTGGGAGATTAGGCCTGACTCGCTGTTGGCTTTCCAATTGATCCCAAGTGTTGGATGGGGTTCAGGTCAGGGCAGGCCAGTCAAGTTCTTCCACACCGATCTTGACAAAACCAGTTCTATATGGACCTAGCTGAGTTCCCGAGGGCACTGTCATGCTGAAACAAGAAAGGGCCTTCCTCAAACGGTTCCCAGAATGTTGTCAAGTGGAACTAACAGGCCTAGCCCAAACCATGAAAAACAGCTCCAGACCAAGGGGTGTCCAGATACTTTTGGTCATATAGTGTACAACAGGGGACCCAAAGAACTATCAACACACTACACTGCCCTTCCAAGCAGCATATTTGGCCAAGAGATACGGGATGAAAAATAACTGCTACCAAAAATAACGGCTACCACAGCAACCGTCTGTTTGAAACAACCACCGATGCGGGTCCTTAAAATATGTTACATGTTACAGTTAATATATTAGGCCTTCAGTTGCCACACTAAAACCCAAATTTGCAACAACAAAAAAAAGCCAGTCAAATTTCATTTTTTCCATTTTTTTTCCTAGGCTACCACAACATGCACACGTCGTTTCGCACAGACACACCCTATCACAAGATAACTTTATCTCATAAAACAAACATTGAAAAGTAACATGCTTATCGTTAATGCAAGAGTTATAGCACGTTTTCTTCTGAACCGTTTAAGCGAAGCAGGGCGTGCGTGGCTGTCTGTGATAAGTGAGCGAACGCGAGCGCAGGCGCGCGCATAGGAATCATAGACGGTGTAATTTAATGTCCTAAAGTGCCGAAAAAGAGAAAAGAAATCGAGCGGGAACAGAGGTGAGTCTTCGGCTACGAACGTCATAAAATAATAATTACTCTACACGCCTTCGGAACTCTCTGGGTAACGCACAATACGAAATAGAGTGAAAGATGGTCACAGTGATAATATTCCTTGCAAATAAACATTCAGTCGCAATGGGGTTATGGTTACCCTGCATTGTAGCCTACATGGTAATAATTCGGCATGGTATATTTGTTCACAAGACAACATTTGTAATGTTGTAATGTTTGTAAACTACACCTGTGCATATACTCGAATTGCGCTGTTCCGTCTGAACTGGATGCAGGGAGCACACGCGAATCATATATATATATATATATATATATATAATTTTTATGTCCTTGACCTTGTATTGCATTTTAACTGGATGTTGTGTTCACTTATTTATATTGTATGACAGTTGTATTTGTCTGTTTGTATTCTTGTGTTATTGTTGTAACCATTTTTATGCTGCTTTCTTGGCCAGGTCACTCTTGAAAAAGAGATTTTAATCTCAATGAGACTTTTACCTGGTTAAATAAAGGATATATATATATATATATATATATATATATATATATATATACAGTGGTCTCTCGTTAATCGCGGGTGTTACGTTCTAAAAATAACCCGCAATAGGCGAAATCCGCGAAGTAGTCAGCTTTATTTTTTACAATTATTATAAATGTTTAAGGCTGTAAAACCCCTCACTACACACTTTATACACTTTTCTCAGACAGGCATTAACATTTTCACACTTTTCTCTCTTGTTTAAACACTCTCAAACCTTCGTAGAAAAATAAGTCCAGTATTATAGAATGAAACCAACGATCAAAACCTGTTTTCAGGCCCAAACATTTGTTTGAGAAATAAAAATATAAACGTTTTCCTATAAATAATAATGATGGATTTTAGAACTAACGAATTCAATTTTAACGATCAACCTACGAGGTTGGACACATAAGAAATTATTAATAGTGACTCACGAGTATTTCACAGTTTATTTCACAGAGTATTTCACACGCATTCTGTACTGTACAGGAGACACGGCACGGAGGAGATTGATTGACAATGGTCTACAGCCAATCAGGACCCAGAACACAATGCGCTAATCAGGACGCAGAACACAATTCGCTGTAAAAAAAGCATGCAAAATTGCACTAAAATAATCCGCGAAACTGCGAGGCCGCGAAAGGTGAACCGCGTTATAGCGAGGGACCACTGTATATATATATATATATATATATATATATATATATATATATATATATAATATATATACGTGAGATTTTCCCTTCAAATTAAATAAAGATTTGAATTATATAATTTATTTTTGGGGTTTATTTTTTTCAGATTCATTGCGGGAAATACTAGGGTATTTGAAGCATAGCACAAGACAAAATAATAACATAACCGTTATGTGTGCAGGATTAAATTGCTTTTAGACATCCTGTTAATCTCTTTTTAACCAATTGCTGGCATGCCTTTTTCTCTTCTTAGCCTGTCGCTGGGACAGCATTGGTGTCTTAAGCCAATCGCTGGTCAGTACTGGTGTCTGTGTCTGAGTTTGTACATATTGATTCTCCAGCTTGTTTCCTCACAGACAGGGGCATCATAGTGGGGGGAAAAGTGGGACTGACAACCCAGGGTGGGGGGAGGGCCCTCGAACAGCCTGGAATGATCCGTGAGAGACATGGATCAATTGAGGAAGGGGACCCACAGAGACTGCTTATGTATAGGGCCCAGAATTTTGTGCTACACCCCTGCTCACAGACCTCATGATCCGAAGATGTGGAAACTATTCAAGACAATTTCTCCTGCCGTTCTATCATCTCTTAATATGAACATTTTTCGACTACAGCTGCATTGGAAAGATAAGGGATTGTGTAGCTTTAAATTTTAGGATGGTTCTGTGTTTGATTAAGTTAAATTGAAAATTAACTTTGTGAGGCAGTATATATGCTTTAAAATGTGTTGCTGAATCCTCTCTGTTCTGTTTACTCTTTTTTCAGCACAAGAAGCAAGGCGGGAAGGAGAGAGAGAGGGCAGAGGGGGAGGAAGGTGTAGGGAGGGGGAGGGAAGCAAAGAGGTACTTCGGCATTTAGAGGCAGTATTCCAACATTCCAGGATTCCAGCATTCCAGTATTCCAGCATTCCAGGATTCCAGCATTCATGCTAATTTTGCAGATGTCCCCTGCCTCACTCACACCTGAGCACAGTTTAGCTACACCTGTCACTATTAAAATCAGAGACTCAGGTATAATAAACCACAGCGACAGACACAAGAAAAACACAAGAGACTGCTGGACAGAGAGACAGATAGATATCGGACAGAGAGACAGACACACGGGTGGACAGAGAGACAGACAGAAGAAGACAGAGAGACAGACAGACGGGTGGACAGAGAGAGACAGACAGACACACAGAGAGACAGACAGAGGGAAACAGAGACAGACAGACAGGTGAACAGACAGACAGATAGAGATCAGAGAGGATGCTGGGACAGCGGGGCGGGTCGGGAGGTCGTGACTGGGTGACGCTGGTGTCGGGGCTGGTGGAGTGCCTGTGTTTCGCTGGGGTGGTGTTCGGCTGGGCCTCCCTGGTGTTCATCCTGAAAGCGGAGGGCTACTTCAGCGACTTCTGCCTCAACACCACTGGAGCCAACAGCAGCGTTCTCACAGGTGAGTGTGTTACAGCTGTGTTCAGCACAGTGAGTGTGTTACAGCTGTGTTCAGCACAGAGAGTGTGTTACAGCTGTGTTCAGCACAGTGAGCGTGTTACAGCTGTGTTCAGCACAGAGAGTGTGTTACAGCTGTGTTCAGCATAGAGAGTGTGTTACAGCTGTGTTCAGCACAGTGAGCGTGTTACAGCTGTGTTCAGCACAGAGAGTGTGTTACAGCTGTGTTCAGCACAGTGAGCGTGTTACAGCTGTGTTCAGCACAGAGAGTGTGTTACAGCTGTGTTCAGTGCAGCGAGTGTGTTGTACAGTTCTGTTCATAGAGTAAGGTGAGTTTTTCCTCTCTCTCTCTGTATAACACTCACATCTCTGTCTCTCTCAAATTCAAATGTGCTTTATTTGCATGACAAGTAAACTTGCATTGTAAAAGCAATGGGACATGCAAAATGACAAACAGACCCCTACAACCAGAGGAGGGGAAGAAGGAAAAAAAACAAGAGTAACAATCCCCCATACACATATGCAGGTATAGATACACACACACACACATACACACACACACATGCAGACACACCCAGGTTAAAACATATTTAGTTAGTGATATTACAATTTATGAACCTATAAGTATTAATAATGAACACAGATGATCTCTCTCTCTCTCCCTCACTTTTTCTCCCTCTCTCTCCCTCTCCCTCTCTCTCCCCCTCCCCCCTCTCTCTCTCTCTCTCACTCTCCCTGTCCCTCCCCCTCTCTCTCTCTCTCTCTCTCTCTCTGTCTTTCAGATTGCAGTGGTCAGGATGAGCAGTTCTCCCTGGTCTTCACCGTTGCCTCCTTCTTGAACAACTTCATGACGCTGGCCAATGGCTTCTTATTTGACCGCTTCGGCACCATGGCAGCCAGATTCTTGGCCATGTGAGCTCACGGAAGGGGGAGGGGCAGAGTGAGAGCAGGGGTCCTGATTGGCTGTCATATGAAACAGGAGAGCAGGGCCCTGAAGCCACAGATTGTGCAGTAGACCATAAACAAATGCTGATTAATAAGCACTGTGTTCTTTCACAGATCTCTCCATACCACTGGCACACTGATGGTTGCTTTTTCTACTGCAGGTAAATCCACTTCATATACACTACATGTCCAAAAGTATGAGGACACCTGACATCCAACATCTGATCCAAAATTATGGGCATAAATATGGAGTAGGTCCACCCTGTGCTGCTATGACAAATTACACTCTCCTGGGAAGGCTTTACACTAGATGTTGGAGCATTGCTGCCAGAATTCGGTTCCATTCAGCCAGAAGAGCATTAGTGAGGTCTGGCACTGACTGGGCGATTAGGCCTGGCTCGCTGTTGGCTTTCCAACTGATCCCAAAGGTGTTTGATGGGGTTGAGGTCAGGGCTCTGTGCAGGGCAGTCCGTCCACACCGATCTTGACAAAACCATTTCTATATGGACCTCACTGAGTTCCCGAGGGCACTGTCATGCTGAAAGGGCCTTCCCCAAACTGTTCCCAGAATGTTGTCAAGTGGAACTAACAGGCCTAGCCCAAACCATGAAAAACACCTCCAGACCAAGGGGTGTCCTGACACTTTTGTTCATTTTGCTCTGCCCTCCCTCACAGTTAAATGGCCTTCACCTGCCCAGAAGTTACAACCTGAATTGTAACTTCTCTCTCTTTCTCTCTCTCTCTTCCCTCCATATGCCCCCCCCCCCCCCAGTGATATCCACTTTGCTCTTCCCTGCTCTGTCCTTCATCACCATTGGAGGGATGTTACTGCTCATCACAAACATACAGGTAGGTTTCCTACTGGGAACCAGCCGCTCCCCTGCTGGGACTCCCAATTCCTGCCTCCCCACCCTTCAGGTTTAAGTGAGGGGGTATAGCAGGTTTAAGTGAGGGGGTGCAGCAGGTATAGGTGAGGGGGTATATCAGGTATAGGTGGGGGGGTATAGCAGGTTTAAGTGAGGGGGTGCAGCAGGTATAGGTGAGGGGGTATTTCAGGTTTAAGTGAGGGGGTGCAGCAGGTATAGGTGAGGGGGTACAGCAGGTTTAAGTGAGGGGGTGTAGCAGGTATAGGTGAGGGGGTATAGCAGATTTAAGTGAGGGGGTGTAGCAGGTATAGGTGAGAGGGCATAGCAGGTTTAAGTGAGGGGGTGCAGCAGGTATAGGTGAGGGGGTATATCAGGTGTAGGTGTTTTTCTGACCCCCCCCCCCCCCAATCCTTCAGGTGGGGAACCTGTTTGGCTCTCATCGCTCAACTGTCATCACCCTGTACAATGGAGCCTTTGACTCTTCCTCTGCGGTCTTCCTCATTATCAAGGTGAGACTTCCTGAGTGTGTGTGTATGCTTGTGTGTGTCTGTGTGTGTGTGTGTCTCTGTGTGTGTGTGTGTGTGTGTATGAGTAGGATTTTTGGTTTCACAAAGGAAGTTCACAATTTCACCTGATTTGTTACCGGGGCAACAGAGTCTTAATCCCAAGCCTGTGAAACTGCAGGTTTATGCTTAAATTAGCTGATGACATCACACACACACACACACACACACACACAGAAATGAACGCGAGGTTCGTGTTGATGAACTAGCCATCATTGTAAGAAGAGCATTTAGAAGGGAATGTGTTTTTAGAGACCGACAAGATCCTTTTAGGCACTTGCACAATTGTCTTCATGAGCACTACTGATTTAGTTTAGTAAATAACAAGGGAATTATTTATCTCCAGAAATTAATAGTTGTGCAACTCAGAGCAAAGTGAGCTCTAACAGTGATACAAGCACTGGATAGAGCTCCACTTCCTCACACTGGTACATATTTACATGCTGTTTTCCATGCTGAAAATAGAGGCCTAATAATGAACTTTATTTGTTCATTTGTTTCGTACATACAATGCAAGCCACAATGCTTCAGGGCAAGAATAAAAGCAAAATAAAACCGACAAGCTGGATACAAGATTACGCAATAAATACAGCGGTACACAAGGAATTAAAATGAGGCAGAGAAAATGAATTTAAGCAAATAAAATGAGAAACAGGCACTGAAGCCAAATAAATGAAAATATAAGTGGCCTAAAGCAAAAGTAAACAATCAGGAAAGTGTGTTCAAAAAAAAGATCAGTGTATTCATCAGGGGTAATATTTATGTAATCACGAATAAATAAATGTTTTCAGTGTTTCTAAATGTCCTGTGAGGTTAACTAATTTGTACATTGCCTAGTTGAACGTGTAGAATATCAGTTAAAAGGATATGTTTGCAATATATTTTTATATTTATCTTTGACCTGCTGCCAGCTCTTTTTGTAGCTGCTGTCACATATGCCAAAAATTAATATAATTTAATGTAATCTAGTGAATGAATGTCTACTGACGTAGGTACAGACCTGTTTGAATTATCTGCCAGGCTTCTGCTCTCATTTTGGCCCCTCTGGCTGTTTGAGTCGCTAGTTAGGATAGAAGCAAAACGAGCAGAGGTGCCGAAGCTGCAGACCTCATGCAATAAGGACGAGAAAGGGGTCCGGAGAGCGCTTTCCCTGTGCTCACTGCGAGCCCGACCGCCGGCCTGTCACGTCTCTCCCTCTCTCTCCTCCCAGCTCTTCCTGTCTCTCTACACTGATCTGTCAAATAAAGCTGAAAAAGCCCCCCAAAAAATAAAATAAATAATGACGAGACAGGAGGAATGAGAAACGGGCGCCCTCTGGCGGTCACTAGACAGAGCAGTCACCGTGACAGTCCATATCATTATTCTGTACTGTGTGTTTACGTTTATATGGGGTCATGTTGCTGTCTGTTTGTGGACATAAATAAAAGTATGAAGTGTGCGTGTGCATTTGTGAGTGAGAGTGTATATGAGAGTGTGTGTGTGAGTGTTTGTGTGTGTGTGCATTTGTGTGTGAGAGTGTATATGAGAGTGTGTGTGTTTGTGTGTGCGTGTGTGCAGTTGTGTGTGAGAGTGTGAGTGTCTGTGCATGTGTGTACTGCTTGGGACATCCATGGACCGCTGCAGCAATGGAGAAGGAAATGGAGGCAAATGGAACATCTCTCCATCTCTCCCCTCCCTTCAGGTGCTGTATGAAAGAGGGATTTCTCTGCGCTCCTGCTTCCTCTTCATGTCGGCCTGCAGCGTCATCCACCTCCTCCGAACTTTCCTTCTCCTGCCCAAGACTCACATCCCCTATCCACTGCCTGAAGACTACACTTATGGGTACAAACTACAACTCCCACACTGCCCTGGGGCCACACACATTCATTGAGCATATCACTACCCACTGCCTGAGGACTACACTTGTGGGGACAGACTACAACTCCCACACTAAATTGTGGCATACACATTCCTTTAGCCTACCAACTGCCAGAGGGCTAGACGTACAGAGGGGCAGAACTGCAACTCCCAGGCTGCCCTGGGGCTGACAGATCTTTGCTCACAGGGCTTTGCTGATTTGCTCATCTGCTGCACATGAACAGGCTGAGCTGCGGCACATCCGGGAGCCACAGCGTGGAGGGGGCTGGGCGGGCGGGAGGAGCAGACAGCAAGCGGAGCGAGCCCCAGAGCGACAGTGTGCCCTTCCAGCCTGAAGACAAACCACCGTCCCAGACCTCAGAGGAGAGAGGTGTGCCCCCCAGTCCTGCCCCCTACCTCCACCAGACCTGCCCCCTACCTCCACCAGTCCTGCCCCCTACCTCCACCAGACCTGCCCCCTACCTCCACCAGTCCTGCCCCCTACCTCCACCAGTCCTGCCCCCTACCTCCACCAGTCCTGCCCCCTACCTCCACCAGACCTGCCCCTTAGCTCCACCAGTCCTGCCCCCTACCTCCACCAGTCCTGCCCCCTACCTCCACCAGACCTGCCCCTTAGCTCCACCAGACCAGCCCCCTACCTCCACCAGACCTGCCCCTTAGCTCCACCAGACCAGCCCCCTACCTCCACCAGTCCTGCCCCCTACCTCCACCAGACCTGCCCCTTAGCTCCACCAGACCAGCCCCCTACCTCCACCAGACCTGCCCCTTAGCTCCACCAGACCAGCCCCTTAGCTCCACCAGACCAGCCCCCTACTTCCACCAGTCCTACCCCTACCTCCACCAGTCCTACCCCCTACCTGCCCCCTACCTCCACCAGACCTGCCCCCTACCTGCTTTATAGAGAGGTGCCCCCCCCAGTCCTGCCCCCCACCTGCTTTATAGAGAGGTGTCCCCCCCAGTCCTGCCCCCCACCTGCCCCCTAACTCCACCAGACCTGCCCTCCACCTTCCCCCTACCTGCTTTACTAGACTGCCTGCACAGTAACCGGATGCTCAACTCTGTGCTCCAACGACTAAAGCTCGGTCTGCTGCTGGCTCGTTATGAGCACTGCTGAAGGGCTGTGGTTTATCATACAACACCCGTAGCTGCCATAGCAACACAGGCAGTACTGAAGGTCCGCACAGCAGAACAGGGCCCCTACTGGATGGGGCAGCTGGTGGACCTGTTAGAAACGCCGGTTTGTCTACAGGAATCTGCAGGAGTGTTTTCAGATTTGACCTGCGCCTGAAAGAGTTGAAGTATTTGGCGTGTGACTGGAGCCCACCTGGAAGGGGAGAGGGTGTTTATAACATCTCTCTCTCTTCCTCTCCCTGCTCTGCAGAGCCCAGTTTCAGCAGCTGTGTGCTGTCCTGGTTCTTCCTCTTCCACCTGGTCTGGCTCTCCCTCATGCAGCTCAGACACTACCTGTTCATTGGGACTCTGAACCCCATGCTGACCCGCCTGGCGGACGGGGACCCCTCCCTAGGTACAGACACCCCCACATTCACATTCACTCCCTCAGCACAGATTTAAAAACAATCACACCCCTCATTACCTGTGTGTAATACTCTATTAACCGTCCTTCAGTCACTCCTTCCTGTTTAACTCTCTTGCAGTGAGCAGGTACACCAATGCCTTTGCCTTTGCACAGCTGTGTGGGGTTCTCTGTGCACCGTGGAATGGACTCATCCTGGACAGAAGCAAAGGGAAGCAGCGAGCTCCAGGTGAGAACAGGTGTTCCCCTTCGCAGCACTGTTTAATAATGTGCTGGATTTTTCACTGAGCAGAATATTTCTCTCTATCCCCCAGGAGAGACAGAGAAGGAGGCTGACCTGCGCTCCTCTGCTCTCTCCCTCTTTATCACCTCCCTCCTGTGCCTCCTCTTCTCCATCTGCGCCTCCATTTCAGTGCTCCCTCTGCAGTACCTCACCTTCGCCCTGCAGGTCATCAGTCGCTCCTTCCTGTACGGAGGCAATGCAGCCTTCATCAGCATTGTGTGAGTAATAACAATAATAATAGAGAGGTTCAGCTCCAAATCACGCCCTGTACCCCTGTACCCTGAGAGGTTCAGCTCCAAATCACACCCTGTATCCCTGTACCCTGAGAGAGGTTCAGCTCCAAATCACGCCCTGTACCCCTGTACCCTGAGAGGTTCAGCTCCAAATCACACCCTGTATCCCTGTACCCTGAGAGAGGTTCAGCTCCAAATCACGCCCTGTACCCTGAGAGAGGTTCAGCTCCAAATCACACCCTGTACCCTGAGAGAGGTTCAGCTCCAAATCACACCCTGTACCCCTGTACCCTGAGAGAGGTTCAGCTCCAAATCACGCCCTGTACCCCTGTACCCTGAGAGAGGTTCAGCTCCAAATCACACCCTGTACCCCTGTACCCTGAGAGGTTATACTCCAAATCACACGCTGTACCCCTGTACCCTGAGAGAGGTTCAGCTCCAAATCACACCCTGTATCCCTGTACCCTGAGAGAGGTTCAGCTCCAAATCACGCCCTGTACCCCTGTACCCTGAGAGAGGTTCAGCTCCAAATCACACCCTGTATCCCTGTACCCTGAGAGAGGTTCAGCTCCAAATCACACCCTGTACCCCTGTACCCTGAGAGAGGTTCAGCTCCAAATCACGCCCTGTACCCCTGTACCCTGAGAGAGGTTCAGCTCCAAATCACACCCTGTATCCCTGTACCCTGAGAGAGGTTCAGCTCCAAATCACACCCTGTACCCCTGTACCCTGAGAGGTTATACTCCAAATCACACGCTGTACCCCTGTACCCTGAGAGAGGTAATACTCCAAATCACATGCTGTACCCCTGTTCCCTGAGAGAGGTTCAGCTCCAAATCACATGCTGTACCCCTGTACCCTGAGAGAGGTTCAGCTCCAAATCACACCCTGTACCCCTGTACCCTGAGAGAGGTTCAGCTCCAAATCACACCCTGTACCCCTGTACCCTGAGAGAGGTTCAGCTCCAAATCACACCCTGTACCCCTGTACCCTGAGAGAGGTTATACTCCAAATCACACACTGTACCCCTGTACCCTGAATCACACCGTTTGCTGAGTGAGGTGCTCCGCTCCTGTACTCTGAGTGAGGTGCTGCTCCTGTACCCTGAATGAGGTGCTACTCCTGTACTCTGAGTGAGGTGCTACTCCTGTACCCTGAGTGAGGTGCTGCTCCTGTACCCTGAGTGAGGTGCTGCTCCTGTACCCTGAGAGAGGTGCTGCTCCTGTACCCTGAGTGAGGTGCTCCGCTCCTGTACCCTGAGTGAGGTGCTCCGCTCCTGTACCCTGAGTGAGGTGCTGTTCCTGTACCCTGAGTGAGGTGCTGCTCCTGTACCCTGAGTGAGGTGCTACTCCTGTACCCTGAGAGAGGTGCTACTCCTGTACCCTGAGTGAGGTGCTACTCCTGTACCCTGAGAGAGGTGCGCACCGTGTGCCATTTCTCACTTTTGGGGGTCACACTCTCTCTCCCTTTCCCACAGGTTCCCTGCTCACCACTTTGGGAAGCTGTACGGTCTGGTCATGACCCTGTCAGCTGTGGTGTCCCTGCTCCAGTACCCCTGTTTCGCCCTGGTCAAGGGGCTCTTCCAGGGGGATCCCCTTTATGTGAGCTTCCAGAGACTCTGTGCTTCACAATCAAAACACACTAAGTGTTCAATCCATGTTAGATCTGAATGGTGAACAGCTTATTTGAAGTGAATGCTGATTACACAAATGATATATACAGTATATATATATGATCACTGCTAGATTGGTATCTCCTATCTCCTTTAGATATAGAATCATTGCTAGATTAGCATTTCCTATAGAATCATTGCTAGATTAGCATTTCCAGTGTCTGCCAGCATATAGGCTGTTCTGTGCCTCTGGCTCAGGCAGCTGCTGTATTTTGGTGTCTCTCTCTCCAGGTGAACATCGGCCTGACTCTTCTCACCCTGCTGACCTTTGCTCATTCCCTGTACATGCACCTGCACTGCCGAGCTCGAGCCGCACAGAGAAGGGCTGTGCGGGGCAGCAGCGCCGGCCGTCCTGCGGACGAGCTCAAACTAAAGGGGCCGGAGGACTCAGACTAGGCCATCGGGGGGAGGGAGGCTCAGACTAGGCCATCGGGGGGAGGGAGGCTCAGACTAGGCCATCCGGGGGAGGGAGGCTCAGACTAGGCCATCGGGGGGAGGGAGGCTCAGACTAGCCCATCAGGGGGAGGGAGGCTCAGACTAGCCCATCAGGGGGAGGGAGGCTCAGACTAGGCCATCGGGGGCAGGGAGGCTCAGACTAGGCCATCGGGGGCAGGGAGGCTCAGACTAGGCCATCGGGGGGAGGGAGGCTCAGACTAGCCCATCAGGGGGAGGGAGGCTCAGACTAGGCCATCGGGGGCAGGGAGGCTCAGACTAGGCCATCGGGGGCAGGGAGGCTCAGACTAGCCCATCGGGGGCAGGGAGGCTCAGACTAGGCCATCGGGGGCAGGGAGGCTCAGACTAGGCCATCGGGGGCAGGGAGGCTCAGACTAGCCCATCGGGGGCAGGGAGGCTCAGACTAGGCCATCGGGGGGAGGGAGGCTCAGACTAGCCCATCAGGGGGAGGGAGGCTCAGACTAGGCCATCGGGGAGGGAGGCTTAATGGAGGCTGTGCAGCAGACCAGAGTCACCCAAACCTGGGGACACGGTGAGGATGAATTACCCCAGTACAGTTTAGTCACCAGTATATTAATCACTGTGCATACCTGACAGTACTGGCAGTGTATGATATCCTTGCACGTACGGGGGATGCTTTTATCTTGCATTTCTCTCGTTTTAAGGGAACAACACTCACGTTGAGAGGTTCTTAAGAATTCTTCAGGACAAGAACAAGCTTAAGTTTACATTTTTAAGAGTAAACAAGATAATAATCACAAGTATTAAACTTGAGTTTTTAAAAGTTAGAAGCTGTGAGCTCTGTGAGGTGGTACTTCCTGGAGCTGTGAATTTAGAGAGGCGTTTGGGTGGTGGCCAGTGGGAACACCACTATTCTACACGGCTAAGATACAACCAAGAATGTCCACAACACTTCACAGGTACCAGAGTCATACAAAGCCCATTCTCACTGCTGTATGCCAATCAGAAGCCTTCTTCCTCTTTAAAAACCCATGTCACTTCCTGGTTCATTCTTTTACTCTCTGTTTTGCTGTTGGCCTGCTGTGATTGTCTTGTATAGCATTATTGTACTGCAGTTGTCTCAAGCTGCCAACTTTGTGTGTTTGTGTGGTATGTGGAACTGGACTAGGTAAGGGGCCCTACACATTTTGCTACATGTAGGTATTTAATTGTCTAAAAACCTTAGGTTAGGAGTGGATGCCACCTCCTGTATGTTTAGTTTTGGGTAGTTAGGGTAGTTAATCAAAAGTAGGGTTTTTTGTTTGAACTTTACTTTTATTAGATAGTTAGGCAGTTTACACCTATTGAGTTAGCTTGGTTTGAGTTTACTCTGTTCTTTCTTTTGGCATCGCTCATCCGGTTCCTTTGAATGAGAGTGTGAATGCAACCAGCAGTGCATCTTTGTAAATAGTGTAAATACCCATTGTAAATTCTACCTTCTTGTAAACATTCACTTGTACTTTGTCACTAAACTTATTTCACGTACCAATTGTTGTGTATTGTTTTCTGTCCTCCCATCGGTTCATCCACCCCAGATTACATCAAAATAATCATTTTATGTTAAATACCCCTTCTCATATTCCCCTTGACTATTGGGGTCGTAACACATACCAACTTGGAGCAACAACAATAGAATGTCCATTATTTACAAAGATATTTTCTGGAGGAATTATTGTTGCCCATTTCGCCGTTACTTACACACTGAAAGTGCTGTGTATATAGGAAATGTCACTGTTTTAATATACACGCTCAGGTGCAAGATGAGCCCACCTATAAGGTTCTCTGACCAGTACTGGCCAAGCAGTCCAATGGGACCTACCATGCACAACGTCGCGACATGGAGAACATAACCTCTTCCCAGGACAAAGCCAGCCAATTATCGTGATGACTGAGAAGGCTTTTAGCCAATGAAATTACATTTCTAACGACATTTACGCCGGGCACCCACCGCACGCGTCGCGTAAAGCCGGGCACCCACCGCACGCGTATCGGCCGCGAGCGCACTACGCGCGTATTACGCGCGTAACTGAAGCGTAGTTGAAGTACTGTTATTACAACGGCAGCGGGCGACGTCGTCTCCACCAGATGCGAACGCGTCGCGTACCGGCTGCGAAGCTCGCGCGACACAAGCGAACTGAAGCGTAGTTTTTCGCTTCAGTTCTATTTTTTCGGCTTGTCGCGCGTCACGATGGCCTGTTTATACACAGAAATATGCTCTAAAATGCTAGGTATACATGCTCTGATTTATATTTCATCCTTATATTACTGGGGGTGTGTCCCTAGTTACCTCCCAGATATTTTATAAGCACCAAAAAAAAATACAAGCCTTTTCGTTTTGTAAAAATAAATAAATAAATAACTGGAACCTGGGGAAAAGGCAAACTTAGTTTCGCTGTCTTATTTTGCGGAGGGGGTGGGGTAAATTTGAAAATACACCACAGAAAGACGTAGGCTATTGAGTGACGTAGAAGGGAATGCACCGAGCAGCGGTTTGTTAGCTCGAGTATTGGAAGATAGTTTTTAACCAACCATTGCTCAGCCTATTTGACTTCTCCGATGTCTTCGTTCGCCGTGCTTTCAAAAAGGGCTTGTTAATAAAAATCAGATAATCCACAGAGCTTTAAAAAAAATCAGATTTAGTGGTCTTGCCGATGAAAATGCACCTATTTTATAAATTAAGTTGTAAGCAAGCCTTTATTGCACTTGTACTTCAAAGCTTCCGGTGTTCATGGCGTTGTGGTGTTCATATCCCTTCAAGATTAAAACTGTTACTGACTTTTTCATGATTAGCTGATTTTACTAAATCTGATCCTATAAATGTTTTGACGTGAATGGCAAGACAACACGGGAATTCCCAATGGTTGATTACGGATTATTTATTATTATTATGATCATTACATATTCTTCATGAAATTGGCACGCTTGTTAACCAAGCAAATAAATTAATACAGTTTGAGATTGATTGTTATGCAGGCTACGTTGCGATTTAAGTTTATGGTACTTCTTGAAAGCGTTTACTTTCTCACGTAGGCTATTTACGAGTTAACGAAATATTACCAAATTAACAAACTGAAAAAGGTCTCTCACCAAAGTATTCACTTAACCCATAATCAACAGTCGTGAACAAACGTGAAATACACGATGTAAAAGCCCACTGCAGACTGCGAGAGCTACTAGGAATATATAGCTTTTACGCAAGCCTTTGCGCGACACAAACGGAACCAGTGGAGACACCCTACGCGTCGCGCCGTGCTGCTTCGCCCTGCTGTTTACGCGACGCATACGCGACGCGTGCGGTGGGTGCCCGGCTTAGGCCGTTGGCTCGCATAAAAGACTGCGCTTTGTCTCTACTGTGTAAACAAACCATAACTTTTTCAATATGTACCCTGAAAACTTTACATAGTGGCAAAAAAGTTCTTGAGACTTTATACCTTAAAAGGTTGTTTTACAACAGACATTTATTTTATAAGTGCCTAAGTCTATTTTATAGTGCCTAAGTCTATACAGAAGACTCGGAATTTGGAGGGCTTGGAAGAATATTTCAGAGGAAAACAGTGAAAACAGCTTTGAATCCACAGCAGAGGGCATGTTCAGTGAAGGACTTTATCCCATTTTATATCGGTGACCATTTACATGCATTCTCAAAATATTTTTATTATAATTCAGTATGCTTATAAACATGAATAATAAACTGGGCATGAGAAATTGTGGGATCTGTTTGACATGTTGATACGGGTGGGGTATCTGACTAAAACTTTAATGGACCTCAATCAATGGATCAGTAAACTAGTTAGCTAATGTGTTTACTTTCTACAATCTTCCAGACCTGCTGCTGCCAGAGGTGGCAAGGGGAGAGCAAGGAGAGGCAGGGGGAGAGGGTGACAGATAGGGGGAAGGGGAGCTGATTCCAGCATACTTCTGCCATTAGCATACAGTATACAATATATAATATTTTACACATATAAAGACCCATAATACCATTTGTTTACCAAGTGTCCTTTTGGAGTCTCCAAATCACAGGTTAATAATAAAATATCTTCCTGCCTGCATTTTCTGGTTAGCGGTAACGCTCAGGCGGTTGTGTTCTGGTTAGCGGTAACGCTCAGGTGGTTGTGTTCTGGTTAGCGGTAACGCTCAGGCGGTTGTGTTCTGGTTAGCGGTAACGCTCAGGCGGTTGTGGTGCAGGAACAGCAACTGGTCCAGGAACTCGGGGGGGATATTGGCTCTCTTGTGGAACATGGCCCCTCCCTCCTCCATGCCCTGTGCCAGTCGGCGGGGGGCATGGCCTGCGATGGCGGGGGCAGCCAGGTAAACGCGGGCGGCCCGGGCCAGGAGGGGCAGCTGCCCCACCCTCTCTCGCCACCACTGCAGAGGCTCCTCCCCCAGTTCCGCCGCAGGCTCCGCCCAGAAGATGGCCAGCTCCCGCTCGAGCTGCTGAGCCCGGGACCGCTGGGGGGTCTGGGGCCGGGCGGAGCACAGCCCCCCCAGCAGGAACTCCATGTCCGAGAGCCCCTGCTCTCTGGGGGCCGGCCCGGAGGACTGCGCCTCCATCTTACGCTCCCTCACACCATCGTCTTCATCTTCCTCCTCATCGTTGTCCAGGATGATGGTGGCTGCAGGCTCTTTCTGCTCCGGGCCGGAGCGCCCCCTGCTGGCTGCCCCGGGTTCTGCCCTTCCCTGCGCCCGTTTCCTGCTCCTGGTGAGAGCGCCGGCCCTGGTGCGTTTGGACCCGCGCTTGTGGCCCCCGTCCCGCTCCGCCGGCTGGGCCTCCTGGGCCAGCTCCAGGGCCTCCTCCTTCAGCCAGCGCAGGGTCTCCGCCCGCTCCCCCGCCTCCAGGAACTCCAGGCCGCGGAAGCGGGGGTCCAGCGCGCAGGCCAGGCTGAGGGCGGGGCTGAGCCGCGGGTCGCTGTAGCGCTCCGCCAGGCCGTCCCGTACCGCCCGCTTGGCCTCCCGCCTGAAGGGGGAGTCAGCGGGACAGGGCGCAAAGTGGCGGGACAGCAGACTGGTCAGGACCGGTTTGACCAGCGACAGGCGGGGGAACTGCTCCCGAGCCAGGGTGCTGCAGGCCACGTCCAGCGGCTTCAGCACGCCACACAGTTCCCGTAGCAACGACCAATCACAGGGCTCCGGGAGGCCAGCAGCAGGCTGCTGGGGGGCGGGGTCAGCGTCGGCATGCTGCTGGGGGGCGGGGTCAGCGTCGGCAGGCTGCTGGGGGGCGGGGTCAGCGTCGGCATGCTGCTGGGGGGCGGGGTCAGCGTTGGCAGGCTGCTGGGGGGCGGGGTCAGCGTCGGCAGGCTGCTGGGGGGCGGGGTCACTGCTGCTGGCAGACATTTTCTGCTGGACGCGGGCGAGAGCCTGCTGGGAGTCAGACAGAGTCTGCACCCCCGAGTACAGCGAGCTCCAGCTCAGGCCATCCCGCCCCCACCACCTGAGCACGGCCTTCAGGGCGGGGTCCGCCAGCAGCTCCACCACGCCTGGGGGCGGGGCCGGGGAGGGGGCGGGGCCGGGATCCGAGAGGGCGGGGTCAGGCGTGGTGGCGAAAGGGAGGAGCCGGGAGAGAAGGGCCTGACAGCGGCTGAGGGCGCGCTGCACGTCGGGGAGCTGCAGAACGCGCTGCATGCAGTCCCTCAGGACGCCCAGCACGCAGGAGACCGGCGGCCAGCAGGGGACAGGGCGGAGTGGGGCGGACGGGCCTGAGGAGGAAGCAGGGCGGGGGGGGCTGGGGGGGCGGGGGGCGTGTTCGGGAGCCAGACTGGAGCTCTGCTCTGGGGGGGCAGGTGCGCCTCTTCGTGCAGCGGTGGGAAAGTTTGGGTACAGAGAGCTGGCGTTCCCCTCCTCGCCCCCCAGCAGAATGAAGCTGGGCGTGGCAACACCCCACTCCCGGGCCATCTCTCGAACCCGGGCTTCTACGCTTGCCTCCCCCAGTCGCCGTGACGACAGGGTCAGGCTGTGCTGCCTGAAGTCCTCGTCCACGAAGTGGGCGGAGAGCGTGACGTAACTGGCCCCGCCCCTCCAGCCGTGCCACCACACCTCGCCGCTCAACGCCACGGGCGACCGGGCCCCGCCCTCCTTGGGCCCGGGGGCGGGGCCCGCCAGGGGTGAAAGGTCAGCGCTGCAGTCGGAGTCCCGACTCGCTTCATCCGGGGAGAGCGTGATGACTGGGGACTTCTCCGCGGGCCCCGCCCCCCTCACGGCCTCCCGCAGTAGCCCCGCCCACTTTGCCCTGCCCTGCCGGTAAGCTCCGCCCAGCAGCTCCTGTGCCAGGGCCTGGGCGGAGGGCAGCTTGTAGGAGGGCAGCAGGGTGCTGAGGAGCAGGCGGAACCCCTTCCCCTCCACCGTTTCGGGGGGCAGCAGGTCCTGCACCAGGAAGTCTGCGATGGCGGCGGCGGCCTGCGCCGCTGAGACCGGGGGGGGCGTGGCTGCCGGCAGCGCAGCGGGGGGGGCGGGGGACACCCTGTTAGTCACGCTGCTGCTCACGCTGGCGCTGCCCTCCCCGCCCCGGTGCAGTCTGGGAGCGGGCAGGCCGGCGGGTGGGGCGGGGGGCGGGGCCAGCTTCGGGATGACGCCTGCTGCGGGGGAGGGGCCGGGGAGGATCCCGGCCACGCCCGAGTCCATCAGCTGGTTGAACTCGCGGCGGTGCTTGTAGATGAGGTGCTGCCGCAGGTTGGTGGTGTTCCCGCTGTACGCCAGACGCCCGCCGCACAGCTTGCAGATGATCTTGGTCTTGTCCAGGAACTGGCCGAAGCAGTTGGCCTCGAACCCGAAGAAGGTCCAGTAGCGGCTCTGGGCCCGGCTCAGGCTCACCAGGCTCTCCGACCCCTTCACGAAGTTGAACTTGAGGGCGGGGCGGGCGGGGGCCAGGGAGGAGTCTGGGCGTGGCACGGGGGGCGGCGGGTTGGTGGAGGACACGGTGGGGGTCCCGTGGCCGGAGGGTGAGCGGTCCTCGGTCTTCACCTCGCTGTACACCGCGCCGATGGCCAGGGGCGGGCTGGCCGGCTGCTCGCCCCCGTCGCCCACGGAGACCATCTGCACGTCCTGAAAGGTCTTCATCAGCGCCTCCTTCTCCCCAAACGCAAACCGCACGTGGTCACCTGACCCGGGGAGAAACACAGTCACTCCACGCACAAACCGTTACTCATGAAATAATGTTACTAAACAAATAATAGTGTGTCATCAATGAATAGTTTCTAAGTGTTGTAACTGTTTTATAAAAAGCGTACGGCACTCGAGGCCGTGCTGTACGGTGAATACTCCTCCTCGTGCCTAACACTGTGTGGTGCCTAACACCACCGCTGCAGTGACTGTGTGGTGCCTAACACCACCGCTGCAGTGACAGTATGGTGCCTAACACCACCGCTGCAGTGACTGTGTGGTGCCTAACACCACCGCTGCAGTGACTGTATGGTGCCTAACACCACCGCTGCAGTGACTGTGTGGTGCCTAACACCACCGCTGCTGCAGTGACTGCTCATGATCCAGCTCTGCCTGGCCTGCCGTACTGCTCAAACCACTCATTTACCCAGCTGAAGGCCCAGCATGGTACCGTACTCCCGGCCGATCCACACCCGCAGCTCCACCCCCGCCGGCGTCTCCTTGGAGACGCGGTAGTAGATCCGCCCGTGGTACTGGAACACGGTCAGGTTCTGCTCCGTCTCGCTGGACGCACACGCCACGTACCTGCAAAACACGCGTGTGCGGTCAGCGTCACGCACCTGCAACCAACACGCGTGTGCGGTCAGCGTCACGCACCTGCAACCAACACGCGTGTGCGGTCAGCGCCACGTACCTGCAAAACACGCGTGTGCGGTCAGTGTCACGCACCTGCAACCAACACGCGTGTGCGGTCAGTGTCACGCACCTGCAACCAACACGCGTGTGCGGTCAGCTCCACGCACCTGCAACCAACACGCGTGTGCGGTCAGCGCCACATACCTGCAACCAACACGCGTGTGCGGTCAGCGTCACGCCACGTAAACTCGTTCCCTGAACTCGCCCAGCTCTAGGCTGAAGTCAAAATGCAGTGAATTCCCAGGAGACACACAGAAACACAGAAGATCACAAAGACACTTTTGACTCTGTGAGGCTCGCTAGGTGATCTATGGAACGGTGTCGCAGTTAAAGCGCTACATGTTACCCTGTAAAACGGGCCCAATCACAAGTAACATACAACGACAAACGCTCAGTTATTCTCACCTCATCCAGTTGGCTTTTGATTCGTCGGACCCGTCAACGTAGAAGAAGAAACCCTTATCTTTAATCTGGAGAATGGAGGACATTTAACTCATCTTTAGGACGGAACATATTATATTCACATACACCATGATACTCTCTCACACACACCATGATACTCTCTCACACATACCACTATACTCTCTCACACATACCACTATACTCTCACACACACCATTATACTCTCACACACACCATCATACTCTCACACACACACCACCATATTCTCTCACACACACCATGATACTCTCTCACACACCATTATACTCTCTCACACACACCACTATACTCTCTCACACACCATCATACTCTCACACACACACCACCATACTCTCTCACACACACCACTATACTCTCTCACACACCATCATACTCTCACACACACACCACTATACTCTCTCACACCATCATACTCTCTCACACACACCACCATACTCTCTCTCACACACCATCATACTCTCTCACACACACCACTATACTCTCTCACACACCATCATACTCTCTCTCACACACCATTATACTCTCTCACACACACCACCATACTCTCTCACACACCATTATACTCTCTCACACACAGTCATACTCACACACTGTTATGACCTTGGTCATTTTGCTTTTACATCTGTCTCTGTTGCCTGTGTCTCTTTCGTTCGATTCGTCATCTGATTGGCCGTTTCTGCCTCCGATCATTCGGTTTGAAAAAGCCGCCATTTTACATTCACCAGTTGAGACTAGTGCTTCGGATTCGTCCTCTGTGCTTGTGGATTGTCATTACTTTGTTGACTTTGCTTGTTTGACCTTATTATGTTTGACTTTCAATTCTCGTCCAGCCCTTCTGGTTTGTTTGCTGATTGGATTTTGTGTTTGACTATGGACCCATTCTACTCGATTCCGATTCTCATTGAGCTCTTCTGGTTTGTTTGCTGACTGGTTTTCGTGTTTGACCACCGTCTCGTTCTATTCGACCTCAACTCTGTTTGTCCCCTCGCATTTTGCCTTGTTATTTTTTTTTTTAAGGTGACTCTGGGTGGAAATTTAAATCTCCATTGGGGGTACGCTGTTCTTGGTGTGCAGATTAAGTATCCTAAAGCTCTGCGTTCATACCCGCCCAGTAGCCCAAAAGCCTTCGAAGGCCAGCCAGGTTAGGCAAGACAGGGACCAGAGCGGGACACACACCATTATAAACTCTCACACACCATTATAATCTTTTACACACCATTATAAACTCTCACCACCATTATAATCTCTTACACACCATCATACTCTCTCACCACCATTATAATGGTATTGTATGTATTTTATGTTCGGACCCCAGGAACATTAGCTGCACACTGTGTATTGCTAATGGGGATCCTAAATAAATAAATAATCTCTCACATCCACCACCATACTCTCTCACACACCATTATAATCTCTAACTATTATAATCTCTCACACACCATCATACTGTCTCACACACCATTATAATCTCTCACACACCATTGTACTCTCACACACCACCATCATACTCGCTCTCACATCATCATAATCTCTTACACACCATTATAATCTCTTACACACCATTATAATCTCTTACACACCATTATACTCTCTCTCACACTATTATAAACTCTCACCACCATTATAATCTCTCACACACCATTATAATCTCTCACACACCATTATAATTTCTCACACTCTCTCAGGTGTGAAACTTACCGCCCAAGAGTACTTGGTGCAGGCTTGGCGGCTCAGAAGCCCCTCTCCTTCATAGGGTCCAAAAATCGAGCCCTGGGACAGGTGGGACTGTGAGAACACACCCACCGCCCCCATGGGGTCCTGGGACCTCTCCACCAGCACCAGGCACTGCGGCAGGGACAGCACCGCCCTGTCCCCCACCCCCTCCAAAACCGCACTGTCTTTGATAAAGTGGGGGGGGCCATGGGCAGGACAGGAGTCACTGAAATACAGCTGACACCTTTCACAGACTGAGAGAGGGAGGGATAGAAAGGAACAGAGAGAGAGAGGGATGGAGGGGAGGGCAGGAGGGAGCAGAGGAGAAGGAGTGAAAGGGTGAGTAGAGAGGAGGGAGGGGGGAAAAAATCAATGAATGAGTGAGGCAGGGAGAGGGTTAGAGCGCTGGACTTGCTCCCCCAGCCCCCCCTCCCAACCACATAGGACTGTGGGATACTCACACAAGCGTTTGTCGTCCACAGCTAACATCGCTCCCCTGAGGCATAGAACATACACAGCAATCAGAGATCACAATCACGACCAGCGAGCCAATCAGAGACCACCATCAACACCAGTGAGCCAATCAGAGATCACCAACTCCACCAGTGAGCCAATCGGACATCACAACCAGAAGCAGTGAGCCAATCAGAGATCACCATGACCACCAGTGAGAGTGTCTTCACGCCATCGTCAGCATACATTTTGTTCTTCCAAAACATGATCTGAGCTACTAGGTTACCTGGGTACAATATCAACAGTGGACAGTACTTTCTGGTGGTATTAAGATATGCACTTTAAGTAAACTATGAGATTTATGACACATTGTCTTAGTTATTACTCTACTGGTTAACACAGTAATTTATATTTTGTGAAGCAAAACCCAATTTTAACAAGATCTAAACCAAACGGACAGTAGCCTATTTTATGTTCTTTCAAATTGCCATTTAACTCGCTCTATAACTGATATTTTAAGTACTGTATAATGATAGTCACCTTTAAGTAGCAACTTATCAACTAATAATTAACAATAATTGTTAAATTATTATTATCGTTAAAACTGAGGTAGGGAAACGACGTCGATTAATTGTCTTTGTTGCACAGGGGAAAACAGGGGGGAAGAAATGGCGATTGTGAGAACAGCGCGATGTCCAGCGGCACCCTCCCCCTCCTCACACTAGCGTGCAGCTGACCAGAGTGCATTCTACAAAGCGGAACACAAACCTACCGCTAAAAGTCCAATTTGTGTTTTCATTACTATGCAACAACAGGAAGTAGGCTACGTGCGTAGCCTCTGCATTTGTGTCCGTATTAAATGTCGGATATCGAATGCGAAAGACTGACTTACTGA
This sequence comes from Anguilla anguilla, assembly GCF_013347855.1. Classification (NCBI taxonomy): domain Eukaryota; kingdom Metazoa; phylum Chordata; class Actinopteri; order Anguilliformes; family Anguillidae; genus Anguilla; species Anguilla anguilla. The sequence goes on from NC_049205.1 coordinate 65,488,000, forward strand.
GGCTGTTTAAATGTGAAGTTTCCCCAGAAGCGCCAAGCGATAGCTGCCGATTTGTGATAGGGGTTTATTCCGCGTCGTTCTAGACTAGTACTGCACGTCCCGCCTTCAGCTTAAACACATATCGCTGTAAACTGCTAAATTTATTGTTATTAGTAGTAATAGTGTGTCGGTTTAGCTTGCTTTCAGCTCCCGAGGCGCATGGTAATCGCCGCGCTGTGCAAAGCATTGCATTACTTTGCCATCGGAGCCCCGACCTACCCGATTGGACATATCGATTGGAACTCGAAAGTTGACGGACGTTTCTGTTGACTAATAGCTTGGGGAGGACACTAGCTCAGCGAACCAGAAGCGCCCGACCCTTCCTTTGTGCAGTACTCCACTACAGGGTGGTAGTATGATGTGATTGACAAGGCAGTCTACCAATAAAGGGAGTATCTTATTTTGCCAGATCCAATTGTTCCAGTTGTTGCCATTATAACATCAAGCATGGTATTTAATATTGGTGCAAAATGTGTTCTTATTGTTGCCGCCACGACGGATTTTATCCTACTTTTACCCAAGAGAGTGGACAGCCCTAAAGAACATACATTACACTCCTTTAAAACAAGAACTCCATCAACGCCATCCTGTCATGGTATGGGAATAGGAGGCTGTGGGGAGGAGTGCTGGCTTCTGCTTCACAAAATTAGAATAATAATTAAGAATAAATTCACACCGGTATTTACAATCGAACCAATAACTATCATATAAATGTTTATTTATAATAATAATAATAATAATAATAACAACAACAATAATAATAATAATGTTTTTCTTTACAATCTCTGTCCATGTCTATATGCATAAAACGATGACAGCAGTCGTTGTACTAATCATAGTTAGGCACCGGTTCCCAAACTTTGGTGACAGGGAACAAAGTTGACAATTTCAGTAATTTTCTCCAGTTCTGCATTGTGGAGCAGCTGCTTTCAGAGGGAGACTTTGCCAAGAATGCCAGGTACCACAAGGACCCCTGTGAGGCTGCTGGGGGTAAATACATAGAGCAGGGGCTAGGAGGGAGTTATTGACTGAACTGTTTCTGGAGAGGTCTGGGGTAAATCCTGCTGACCAGACATCGGAGCGGGCATCCCAACGATGGAGTTTAAGACAAAAGACCAGACCCAGCAGAGTTTAATGACCAAAGACCAGACACAGCACTGTCTGACTGAGGCATTCAGGGTGTTCCATGAGTTTCTGTTGGCTGTAAAATGAGAGGTGCTCAATGAAACACCCTATTAAATGCTAAAACGAAACATCTCATATTCTCAACTGCTTAATCATCGATTAGATCCAGGGCTGGGAATGGGGGCGGGGGGACGGAGTCCGGGTAGTAAATATGAAGGGTGTACACCGTTCCGTTTCAAATGACCAAACTATACTGGTACCTCTCACCTGGCACGCTGCTGTATGTGTGACCGTGCTCTGAGATTATTAGAGTACGTTAGCTCGCAACTAGGTTTGAAGAAATAATAATTTTTAGATGATTTGGACAACTGTTTAGCCCCGAATTTCTCCTGTTATGTACGCGCGCTGCAAGCTGCAGAGCATAGATCATTTGCATGCTAGTTTTCCATGCTCTGTGGCTGATCTACTTGCACTCGATAGCTGGCTAACACCGCTAGCTAGCGAGCTAACGTTAGTTAACAAGTTAGACACTTTATTTGATCCCAGCTAGCCAACTAGTAACGTTAACATTATTTTATCGATTATTTTACAGTCATTGAGATCAGAAATCCAGAGCTGAGGTCAGACGTGAGGTGGTGACAGGAAGTGGCTTGCTACCTCACAAATACGAAGCGTACATCAGTATTTTATCTTCTAAATAAATAAATAACTATCTAGTGCATATGGCTGATCTCAGAAGCTGGTTTGACTTCTACAGCACATCGTGTCTTTTGGGTTATTTGAGGTTTACAAAGCCAGTCCAGTTGGAAGTACAGTAGGAAAGGGAATACTGTTCTGTTTCTGCCATATTGATATGTCGGTCACTTTATAGGGTTTTAATTTTACCATGAAGGGTCACTCACCACATCAGACACATATCAGTGAAGTGATAATTCTATGACAGAGACTGTTGTATGTGGAACCACACTGACCTTCTGTTTCCTCTGGAAGATAATGTTTTTGTTTTAAAACCATAACTCCCCGATGGATTTACACAACAACGGGGAAATGTCAAGACCCATGTGACAGAGAATGCTTTATGAATATTATTCTATTTGCTCCTCACTGGGGAAGCATTTTGCTTTTCTGTCACGAAAGAAGCATCACATGTTCAACATCTTTGTAATGACACAGTAAATGAGCACTTTATACAAATTAATTGTACAATATTTACTGATGACATACATTTTTAAAAATGTAATTGTATTTTTGCATAAGTGAACAGTGGTATAAATGACACTAAATTCTCATCAAGAAAATGAATGAAATTAAAATAGGCTGTACATCCTTCCTTAAAATGCACCTCTTAGTGAAAAATCTGTGAGATAACCCTGCATCTGCAGAAATCCATTCCTCAGAAGTCATTACTGTGTCCAGGACAATGTTTCTGCACAAATTACAAACTGTAGCTGTTGCATCAGCTGAAGTAATGTCCAAAAAATGTGAAGATTAATCTTCGATTTCTGAGTGTCATGATTTCCAGCTCCCCTATTAAAATTAAATTTCCTCAAAGTAGTAACACTCAAACTCTGCAATAATCTTTTACAGTTCTGAAGCTCATTTGAATGTAACTGCCACGCCTTGCACAGTAACCAATAAGCTGACAGAGAAACGCTAAAGAGCTCAAATGAGAACTTTTACAGGTGACATGGTCATGCTAACATTTGAAACCACAGAATTTCACAGACTAATATGTACTGTGTATGTTCAGGTCTGGATACATGTTTATGTTATTTATGGCTCAGATTTAAGTGTATTTATTATTCTCTAGGGCCACTGTGGCTCCAAAAAGGGAAACTATTTTAGTACAGAGTCCGAAAGTCCAAACTAGTTTGGTACAAAGTCCACTTCCCTATCATGGAATATGGACATTAAGACCTTATATCATGTCTGGTCTAGAATGCTTTTACCTTGTAGAATTAAAAATACATTCTCTTGCATATTACAATGCAGTATTAAACACAGCACATATATTTACACAACTGTCCAAATGAACAAGGTCATGGTATGTATATACTCCAGGAAGTTCTCAAAAACAAAACATAAAACATTCATAACATTTATACACAAAAATGTTGTCCATGTACAGAAAATGCATTTTTTCACAAACGAGGGCATCTTCCATTCCCCTTTCTTCCATTGGCCCCTCAGACGCTGCACACTGTGTCAGCGGGACATCATTCGGACAAACTCTGTAGAAAGGGAGAGAGGGTGAGAGAGGGAAAAAGGGGAGAGAGAGAGAGAGGGGGAGAGAGAGCCCAGTGAATGAGGGATGTAGATAAATGAATGAATGAGTGTGCTTTAATGGAAACAGACAGGGAAGCTTTTCTGATTTAGACCCAGCAGGTGAGAAACAGCTTCATAGTATCTCAAGTACAGGTGTGGATGACATCACAATTTCCTGAGTACAGGTGTGGATGACATCACAGTTTCTCGAGTACAAGCATGGATGACATCACAATTTCCAGAGTACAGGTGTGGATGACATCACAGTGTCCTGAGTACAGGTGGGGATGACATAATACTGTCTTGAGTTAAAATCTCTCACGCACCCTCTCCCTCTCACTCACCCCTCTCTCACTCATCCCTGTGTCTCTCTCTTGCTCCTTGTGTCTTTCTCTCTATCTCTTTTTTCCCCCTTGCTGCCGATCTTCCCCCTCTTGCTCTTTCTCAATCCTTCTCCTTCTCTCTCATCTCCCGCCTTTACTTTAATTTTTTCCTTCTCTTTTTTCTGTCTCTCTGTCTCTCCCCCCCTCTCTCTGTCTCTCTCTCTCTCACCCTCTTTCTGTCTCTCTCCCTCTCTCTCCCTCCCTCCCCCTCTCTCACCCTCAAAGTCCACCAGTCCGTCTCCGTTCAGGTCCACGTCTCTGAGGATCTCATCGATCTCTCGGGGGTTCAGCTGCTCCCCCATCAGCTTCCTCATGGCCTCCCTCAGCTCCGGGAAGCTGATCTTTCCGTCGCCGTTGGAGTCAAACTGAGGGGGGAGAGAGAGAGAGGGGGGCGCTTAACGAGCACAGTAAAGTCATTTAACATTAAATAAACAGTTTCATACAGCTCTGGCAGTGTGGGGCAGGAGGGTAGTTTCATACAGCCCTGGCAGTGTGGGGCAGGAGGGTAGTTTCATACAGCTCTGGCAGTGTGGGGCAGGAGGGTAGTTTCATACAGCTCTGGCAGTGTGGGGCAGGAGGGTAGTTTCATACAGCTCTGGCAGTGTGGGGCAGGAGGGTAGTTTCATACAGCTCTGGCAGTGTGGGGCAGGAGGGTAGTTTCATACAGCTCTGGCAGTGTGGGGCAGGAGGGTAGTTTCATACAGCTCTGGCAGTGTGGGGCAGGAGGGTAGTTTCATACAGCTCTGGCAGTGTGGGGCAGGAGGGTAGTTTCATACAGCTCTGGCAGTGTGGGGCAGGAGGGTAGTTTCATACAGCTCTGGCAGTGTGGGGCAGGAGGGTAGTTTCATACAGCCCTGGCAGTGTGGGGCAGGAGGGTAGTTTCATACAGCCCTGGCAGTGTGGGGCAGGAGGGTAGTTTCATACAGCCCTGGCAGTGTGGGGCAGGAGGGTAGTTTCATACAGCCCTGGCAGTGTGGGGCAGGAGGGTAGTTTCATACAGCTCTGGCAGTGTGGGGCAGGAGGGTAGTTTCATACAGCCCTGGCAGTGTGGGGCAGGAGGGTAGTTTCATACAGCCCTGGCAGTGTGGGGCAGGAGGGTAGTTTCATACAGCCCTGGCAGTGTGGGGCAGGAGGGTAGTTTCATACAGCCCTGGCAGTGTGGGGCAGGAGGGTAGTTTCATACAGCTCTGGCAGTGTGGGGCAGGAGGGTAGTTTCATACAGCCCTGGCAGTGTGGGGCAGGAGGGTAGTTTCATACAGCCCTGGCAGTGTGGGGCAGGAGGGTAGTTTCATACAGCCCTGGCAGTGTGGGGCAGGAGGGTAGTTTCATACAGCTCTGGCAGTGTGGGGCAGGAGGGTAGTTTCATACAGCCCTGGCAGTGTGGGGCAGGAGGGTAGTTTCATACAGCTCTGGCAGTGTGGGGCAGGAGGGTAGTTTCATACAGCCCTGGCAGTGTGGGGCAGGAGGGTAGTTTCATACAGCTCTGGCAGTGTGGGGCAGGAGGGTAGTTTCATACAGCCCTGGCAGTGTGGGGCAGGAGGGTAGTTTCATACAGCCCTGGCAGTGTGGGGCAGGAGGGTAGTTTCATACAGCCCTGGCAGTGTGGGGCAGGAGGGTAGTTTCATACAGCCCTGGCAGTGTGAGGCAGGAGGGTAGTTTCATACAGAAGGTTAACTGACCTCCCTGAAGGCGTCTCTCAGCTCCTTAACTCCGATCATGTCTGCTGTCTCTGCCAGCATTTTAGGACCCATCAGCTCCACAAAGTCCTCAAAGTCCACTCTGCCGCCACCTGCAGGAGCAGACGTGCTATTATACTCTGCCATTTACAGACAGCAGGACCCCTCCAAAACCTCCTTGGGTTAATATTTGTGCAGTGATGCAGTGTTATATTCTGTGTTTGTGCTGTGGTTTATTCTGTGTTTGTGGAGTGTGTTGCAATGGTATGTGTTGTGTTTGTGCAGTGGTGCACTGATATATGCTGTGTTTGTGCAGTGGTATATTCTGTGTTTGTGCAGCGTGTTGCAGTGGTATATGATGTGTTTGTGTAGTGTTATGCAGTGATATGTGCTCTGTTTGTGCAGTGGTATATGCTGTGGTATATTCTGTGTTTGTGCAGTGGTATATGCTGTGTTTGTGCGGTGGTATGCAGTGGTATATGCTGTGTTTGTGCAGTGGTATGTAGTGGTGTATACTGTGTTTGTGCAGTGGTATGTAGTGGTATATACTGTGTTTGTGTAGTGGTATGTAGTGGTATATGCTGTGTTTGTGCAGTGGTATGTAGTGGTATATAGCCTACTGTTTGTGCAGTGGTATGTAGTGGTATATACTGTGTTTGTGCAGTGGTATGTAGTGGTATATACTGTGTTTGTGCAGTGGTATGTAGTGGTATATACTGTGTTTGTGCAGTGGTATGTAGTGGTATATACTGTGTTTGTGCAGTGGTATGTAGTGGTATATGCTGTGTTTGTGCAGTGGTATGTAGTGGTATATACTGTGTTTGTGCAGTGGTATATGCTGTTTTTGTGTTGTGGTATGTAGTGGTATATACTGTGTTTGTGCAGTGGTATGTAATGGTATATACTGTGTTTGAGTAGTGGTATGTAGTGGTATATGCTGTGTTTGTGCAGTGATATATTCTGTGTTTGTGCAGTGGTATGTAGTGGTATATGATGTGTTTGTGCAGTGGTATGTAGTGGTATATGCTGTGTTTGTGCAGTGGTATGCAGTGATATATTCTGTGTTTGTGCAGTGGTATGTAGTGGTATATGATGTGTTTGTGCAGTGGTATGTAGTGGTATATGCTGTGTTTGTGCAGTGGTATGCAGTGATATATGCTGTGTTTGTGCAGTGGTATGCAGTGGTATATGCTGTGTTTGTAGTATACTCTGCACTCACAGATCTTCTGGCTCAGCTCGATCAGCTCCATCTCTGTGGGCATGTAGCCCATGGTCCTCATGCACTCCCCCAGGTCCTTACAGCTGATGAAGCCGTCCTTATCCTTATCAAACTCTCTGAAGGCCTCATTCAGCTCTGCACACACAGAGGCAGCTTTTTACAACACCTGTGAATACAGCTCATAGAAACACAATAGAGCACATTCCAGACTGAACAGGGAGGAAAGCTGAAAATAACATGGTTAAAATTACTATGGTCTAGCAAGACTGAGAGAGACAGGAATAAGAATGACTGGTCAAAGGAAAGGGAACTGTCAAAGGGGGTAGCAAAGTTTGAGGAGGGAATTTGGGGGCTGGGTTGTGAGATATCACAGGGTTCACATTTTGCTACCTTCAATCTCCTCTGGCCGCAAGTTTCTGTCCTGCGGTGCAAAACAGAGGGAAAGGGAGAGACAGGAAGTGTGTTAAAGACTGAGACAACAGAACAGATCAGGCTGCACTGAACAGATCAGGCTGCGCAGAACAGATCAGGCTGCGCAGAACCGATCAGGCTGCACTGAACAGATCAGGCTGCGCAGAACAGATCAGGCTGCGCAGAACAGATCAGGCTGCACAGAACAGATCAGGCTGCGCAGAACAGATCAGGCTGCGCAGAACAGATCAGGCTGCACTGAACAGATCAGGCTGCGCAGAACAGATCAGGCTGCGCAGAACCGATCAGGCTGCACTGAACAGATCAGGCTGCGCAGAACAGATCAGGCTGCGCAGAACAGATCAGGCTGCACTGAACAGATCAGGCTGCTCAGAACAGATCAGGCTGCGCAGAACAGATCAGGCTGCACTGAACAGATCAGGCTGCGCAGAACAGATCAGGCTGCACTGAGAGTTTTTGGGGTTTTAGAAGGTGAGCACGAGATACTCGAAGCAGTGAAGGTGATTTAATGACATTTGTTGCAGTGCCAATTAATGGCCAGCAGATGGCAGGCTAATACAATCATTTTCACCGATGGGCTCAGCAGTGACAAAAAGATAAGTCGATCCCCTTGCTTTACAATGTGGAAAAACATCCTGTTGAAAAGCATTTGTAAACTACAGTATAATCTTAAACACATCTCTAATGAGGCTGAGGATTACAGAAGGCCTGTATGATAAGATCTTTCCAAGCTGTTCTTTTCCAGACGCTATGATAACTGCATAATGTTGAAGTGCTACATGCACACACACACACACACACACACGCACATACATACACACACTCACACACACACACACACACACACACATGCACATACATACACACACCCACGCACATGTACACACACACAAACACACACACACATTCACGCATGCACACACACACACACACACACACACACACACACACTCTCATGCATGTATTTGAAGAGAACAGTCTGTACAGCAGTATTCCAGGGCATTTGTGGTTTACTGTGTCAGCTTGAGAGAATAACAATGATATTAAAGCTAGAGCAGCAGTGACAGAGAGAGAGAGTAGAGAGCGAGCTCTTCTCTCTCCACCCCACAAAGCTTTCTCTCTCTCTCTCTCTCTCCCTCCCATGTTGACATCAGCTCATACCACTCTTTTCCTCAGTAATCTGTCTCCTTGATCAGTGTTCTCTGCACGGGTCAGGTCTGCACGGGTCAGGTCAAGCTGAGTGCCTAATGTGTGTTTAAGCTTCTCTCTGCAGCCTTCTAACAGCAAAATGCAGCCTTTACACCGTACATCAGCAGCACCTGTTACCCCCCAGCCTGCCCCAGTTCGCCCCATCCCACCCCACCCCACCCCGCTATGTTTATTCAAAAATTATTCAGAAAGTTTTATGAGTATATCTAGAAGTTGTGTCTTTATGGCTCTTTGGTCAATGTAAATGTTTCTGTAATCCAACAGGCATCCATGGCTGGCCTATCTGATCACCCAATGCTTTCTTTACTGCAGTAGTATTTTGTTCAGCAGGCACTTGGTTATCTGAACAGCCATAGGTTTACTTTTAAGTCATTCAAGTAGCTACATTAAACAAGAATGTAAACTTTCAAATGAGCCCTCATTGGTGTCAATGGGTCCAGCCATTCACGAATGTTCTAACTGTGTATCTGCTGGGGGGGAGGAGGGGGGGGGTGGGGGGCTGTGTGCTGACAAGCAGAGACTGCGCACTAACGGAAGCAAGCCAGTTGTCTCAAAACAACTTAAAACATAAATATGGCGGATCGGAGAAAAAAAATTTAAGCTGTGACAGAAATAATTGAAGAGTTTGAAAAACAGTATCTCAATTAGAGGCGTTTACTTTCATATTTATAAAGTGGAGATTCACTCAAAGAGGGGGTACAAGACAAAGCTATAGCTCACTGGAGGGCATGGAAGTTCACTGAAAAAGCGAGTTTAGTGTTCTCCCTATTATTTCTTAATATTCCACATCTACATTCTGTACCCCACTTGGCCAACAGCTTTTCAGCAAGACCTATTACGTTCGGCTTCACTGGATGCTTGTGCTTTGTATGTCAATATCGCCGTTTTTTATTTATTTAGATGTTTTCTATTTTTACATCGAAAATCTTCCATTTCCCACTTGCAGCTGCCACAGATACAGGCCGTCTTTATTACAGAATGTCCAATTAGAAATGAGAAGAGTGTGTGTGCGTGTGTGTGTGTGTGTGTGTGTGTGAGAGTGTGAGAAAGAGTGTGTGTCTGTGAGTGTGTGTGAGTGTGTGTCTGTGAGTGTGTGTGAGTGTGTGTCTGTGAGTGTGTTTGTGTGTGAGTGTGTGTGTGAGTGTGTGTGTGTGTGTGTGAGTGTGTGGGTGTCTCTGTGAGTGTGTTTGTGTGTGAGTGTGTTTGTGTGTGTGTGAGTGTGTGTGTGTGTGTGTGTGTGTGTGTGAGTGTGTGTGTGTGTGTGTGTGAGTGTGTGGGTGGGTGTGTGTGTGAGTGAGTGAGTGTGTGTGTATGTGTGTGTGTGTGTGTGTGTGTGTGTGTTTGTGAGCATGTGAGTGCGTGTGTGTGCTTTTAAGTATACGTGTGTGTCTGTGTGCGTGTGTCCATGTATGTGTGTGCGTGTGCGCATGTAAGCGTGTGTGTGCGTGTGTGCGTGTGTATATGTAACTCTCAGTCCATGTTCTCTGTAAGGGAATATATATCTAAATGGATCATTGCATCCTTAAAGTGGATAATCTCACAGGATAATCTCCTCCCGATGAATACCCCCATCTCATCCCTCAACGCCATCCCTTCCTGGGGGGGGGGGGGGGGGGGGGGGGGGGGGGGGGTGAGAGAGAGGGTTTAATATATGCTCCGTTTAAATTATAAATGTAATGTACACTATAACTTTGATATACAGGCTATTATATCAATTTAATTTATGCTTAAAGTTTAAAAGTTTAATATATATAAGTTTCACATACAGTATATGTTTACTCAACATTCTAAGATTAATATAAGCTCATAGTTTAATATACACTCAGAGTATATTAAACACTGTACGTGTGATATACACTACAGGCTACAGTTCAATATACACTGCAAGTGTAATATACTACAAGTGTAATATACTCTCAAAGTTTAATACATATTGTGTAAAATCCTGTAAATATAATATACACTCAGTGCTTAATACACACTGTAACTGTACATGGTAAGTGTAATATAGACTCTATGTTGTATCTGCAGTGATGTTGTAACATGGCTGATGTTATATTTCAGCTGTCAAGCTGTGTTTAACTGTGCTTAACTAGTACTTAAACTGTAAATGCTAATTACCGTGCATTTAGTATATTACTCCAAATCATGAGTTTTTCCCACGGCACGCAGGACTGCCTGCTGCCGTGGGCTATGTGTGGCAAATTATGGTCACTCACTCACTCGCTCACTCACTCATGGACGACCTGAGAGGGAAGTTTGGTAGGACGCATGCGCAGGTGGTGCTTCGTTTAGTAGGACGCATGTGCAGGTGCATCTCCAAAAATCATCACTTCAAATGGCATGAGATTTTTAAGCACAGCTTTATCCCTTAACCTTACTTTAGCTAACCCTAACATGTTAGCGTTTCGCCTACTTTAGTTAACCTAGTTAGTGCGTACCACCGATACAGATGTATGGACACACGGAGGACAACAAGTAACGTTACAGAGGTGAGGACATGCCATAGCTAGCTAGCTAGCTAGCTATATAGTTAGTCAAGTTTTACTCATGACACTTTGTACAGGTGCACTGTGGGTCTGGACGGTTTCTTTTAAGAGAGGAAGTGTTTGTTTGACTCATGGTGAGGAAAAATAGCACAGGCTTGGCGTTCAGTGGTGTGTATGTCTATAGCACAGGCTTGGTGTTCAGTGGTGTGAATGTCTATAGCACAGGCTTGGTGTTCAGTGGTGTGTATGTTTATAGCACAGGGTTGGCGTTCAGTGGTGTGTATGTTTATAGCACAGGGTTGGTGTTCAGTGGTGTGTATGTTTATAGCACAGGCTTGGTTTTTAGTGGTGTGTATGTTTATAGCACAGGCTTGATGTTCAGTGGTGTGTATGTTTACAGTGCAAGTACGAGTTCATCCCTGGAAGTGGGAATAATTATCACATTAAATCCTCAACTCTTCACTTTGTTCAGCAACCCACAGTAACGTTTGAGCTGCAATCATGCATTTGGATGTGGGAGCGTTTGATTAGGTCTGGACATGAGGCTGTTCAATCTGCGGGTGGATTTTGTCCTGATTGGCTGATAAGGTCTGATTGCGTAGCTGGCAGTGGCCAACTCAGATTCCTTTACAGAAATCACTCCCCCGATTCAAAATGGCGTGCGATGTTTCAGAACCGGATTCGTACCCAGGCCCAAACCGGCTGTGATTGGTACGAGAGGTTATTTGGGCAATAAGCAGCATGGGGAGGTACAGTCAGTGCAGCTAGGGAGCTTCAAACAGAAAATGGGGACATCTGGCCCTTAAGCCATGTCTTACCCACAGCCCATCTCTGCTTCTGTTCCTTCATTAACAACCAAGCAGCTCTTTAGCTGAATTATCACTAACTATGAGTGCAGCTACTTATTTCATTTTCTGTTCTCATTATTTCTCTTTACAAACTCAACAACTGTGCAGCATTTTTATATCCATAGATTTCAGCTTGTGGATAAATGCGACCTACTCCTGATTCAATATCTGAAATATCCGTGAACCTGATCTGTGCTGATCTTGCGAATGAAAGATGCTCTTGAAAAAGGACTGATTTTCTTGGATTTGTTTGCTAGCATTGATTGTGCGCTGCACTCACTGCTGCTTCTCTAAATGCTAACTTCTTTAAGTGATGTGTATTCTTTGACATTAAATAGATTTAATGAATTTTACTGTCAAGTCTTCGGCATTTTCTGCTGTAACGAGAAGGAGCAGAACGAGGCAGTTAAGCCAGTGCAGGGATTACTGGGCAGCCGATTATTCAGATAACTGATGCACTTGTTAATCAAGGAAAAGTAAATGAAATCTGGTCGGGGGGTCAGGATGGGTTTAGGGGTAAGATCCTGGCATTTAATTCATGAGCCACCACTGAACACATCAAACTCCAGTAAGAGCAGCCAGTGTGGCATTAACACAGTACCTCAACATGGCACTGAACATTCCTGCACTGAAGAGCTACAGACTACAGGTAGAGCAGCCAGTGGGGCATTAACACAGTGACTCAACACGGCAATGAAGGCGACATAGCTCAGGAGGTAAGACCGATTGCCTGGCAGTCGGAGGGTTGCCAGTTCAAACCCCATCCTGGGCGTGTGTCGAAGTGTCCTTGAGCAAGACACCTAACCCCTAACTGCTCTGGTGAATGAGAGGCATCAATTGTAAAGCGCTTTGGATAAAAGCGCTATATAAATGCAGTCCATTTACCATTTACAATTTACCATGAAGAGATGCAGGCTACAGGTGGCCCACAGTCACACAGCTGCTCTGAGTGCTGATCCCGCCCACGGCTCTTTCTGACCGTGACATTGTGTCCTGCGTGTGAGGTTTGCATGGCCTGGGCCTAGCGTGACCCGATGCGTCCTGCGTGTGAGGTTTGCATGGCCTGGGCCTAGCGTGACCCGATGCGTCCTGCGTGTGAGGTTTGCATGGCCTGGGCCTAGCGTGATCCGATGTGTCCTGCGTGTGAGGTTTGCATGGCCTGGGCCTAGCGTGATCCGATGTGTCCTGCGTGTGAGGTTTGCATGGCCTGGGCCTAGCGTGACCCGATGCGTCCTGGGTGTGAGGTTTGCATGGCCCGGGCCTAGCGTGATCCGATGTGTCCTGCGTGTGAGGTTTGCATGGCCTGGGCCTAGCGTGACCCGATGCGTCCTGCGTGTGAGGTTTGCATGGCCTGGGCCTAGCGTGACCCGATGCGTCCTGCGTGTGAGGTTTGCATGGCCTGGGCCTAGCGTGACCCGATGCGTCCTGCATGTGAGGTTTGCATGGCCTGGGCCTAGCGTGACCCGATGCGTCCTGCGTGTGAGGTTTGCATGGCCTGGGCCTAGCGTGATCCGATGCGTCCTGCGTGTGAGGTTTGCATGGCCTGGGCCTAGCGTGACCCGATGCCTCCTGCGTGTGAGGTTTGCATGGCCTGGGCCTAGCGTGACCTGGCAGAGATCGCGCTGGCGTGTTCAGGGTTTAGCGCCACTGCGCTGATGTCACGCTCGCTGGGGAAGCTCACGTCACCAGCTGCCGGCCCCTCTGTGAGCAGGACGTTCGGCTGAGGGGCAGCGCACGCAGGGAGCGGTGGTTTAACAGAGTCCTGCCTGGCTGTCCATCACCAGCCTGCTACTGAGATACAGCCAGTGCTGTAGCTCACCATTCTGAGGCTTACACAAAGAAATTACAGCAAAAACTCATCATTCCACCAGGGGTCGCTCTCTCAGACTCACTGTGATTGCATAGCAGAAGTACACATCAGCTACAAACTGTAGTGGGTGTGTGTTACCTGTGTGGGTTCTTACCTGTTCAGGTAGTACAGTACAGCACAGGAGTGGGGTTGGGTTACCTGTGTGGGTTCTTACCTGTTCAGGTAGTACAGTACAGCACAGGAGTGGGGTTGGGTTACCTGTGTGGGTTCTTACATGTTCACATAGCGCAGTACAGCACAGGAGTGGGGTTGGGTTCTTACCTGACCAAAGACAGAGTCCACAATGGGCCTTAGCTTCCTCCTCTCCATCTCGTGCAGAAGGCCCCCCTCCCCGTCCGGGTCGCCCCCGAGGGGCGCAGGCAGGCTCAGGGCCTTGTTTCGGGGGGGTCTGGCACGGCCCCCCACCCCCTCCACACTGGCTGAGCTGGAGGAAGTGCTCCACCGCCTCAGCTTCTCCATCTTTTTCTTTATGGAAGCCTGAGGATGAGGAAATGCACCACGTCACTTTCTACAGGTACCCCCGCTATAGTTACTGTTCGAGCGGCACTGTAGTATAATGGGTAAGGAGCCGGTCTTGTAGCCTAAAGGTCGCAGGTTCGATACCTGGGTGAGACACTGCTGTTGTACCTTTGAGCAAGGTACTTAACCTGCATTGCTTCAGTATATATCCTGCCATATGAATGGATAAATGTAAAAAGTGTAAGTCGCTCTGGATTAGAGCGTCTGCTAAATACCTGTAATGTACTATTCATTTTACAGAGAGGTGACGCGTAAAGTTGGGTTCTTTCATAGTAATAATGTGTTATTATTCAACGCATGAATAAATATTTTAATGAATCACCTAAATATTCAGATGAACAAATCATTGACCAGCTCTGTAATAACACACACAAGTTACAGACCAGCTCTGTAATAACACACACGAGTTACAGACCAGCTCTGTAATTACACACACGACTTACAGACCAGCTCTGTAATAACACACCCGAGTCACTGACCAGCTCTGTTATAACACACATGAATTACAAACCAGTTCTGTTATAACATACACAAGTTACAGACCAGGTCTGTAATAACACACACGAGTCACTGACCAGCTCTGTTATAACACAACATCACTGACCAGCTCTGTAATTACACACACGAGTCACTGACCAGCTCTGTTATAACACACACAAGTTACAGACCAGGTCTGTAATAACACACACAAGTCACTGACCAGCTCTGTAATAACACACACAAGCTACAGACCAGGTTTGTAATAACACACGAGTCACTGACCAGCTCTGTTATAACACACACAAGTCACTGACCAACTCTGTAATAACACACACAAGCTACAGACCAGGTCCGTAATAACACACACAAGATACAGACCAGCTCTGTTATAACACAACGTCACAGACCAGCTCTGTAATAACACACACGAGTCACTGACCAGCTCTGTTATAACACACACAAGTTACAGACCAGGTCTGTAATAACACACACGAGTCACTGACCAGCTCTGTTATAACACACACAAGTTACAGACCAGGTCTGTAATAACACACACAAGTCACTGACCAGCTCTGTTATAACACACACAAGTTACAGACCTGGTCTGTAATAACACACACAAGTCAATGACCAGCTCTGTCATAACAAATAACCTTTGACATAAGACTAAAATACAAAAAATCTTGAGTTCCTTAAATCTACACACAAAGGTAGGGGGTGGTGTGGTTTGTGCTAAAACACAAAACATGTTTAAATGTTCTACAGAATCTATGACTGCAGACCCACACCCCTGTGTTAGTGAGACAGACCCCTAAAACCACAGTGACACCCCAATTCAGCACTTAGCATACAGTCTTTAACGCTTAACCTTAAGGCCATTCTAACAGAGTGTGTATAATTCCAAAAAACACAAAATATAATCTAGCAGAGTAGATTTAACCCTGATTAGAATTCATAACAAATTTCTTCTTCCAAATGCCATTGGCTAGTTCTTGGGTATCTGCAAGAGTGTTTAAAATGTGTAATATTTACTGACATTTCAAGAGGCAGCCAAGTTGTCTTTAAAAATAATTCCAACAATGAGGTGGCTCACTGATGCATACATATTACCATACATATAAGCGCCAACACAACAGTATTGACTCCCTCACAAGTCTACATACACACCAATCCACTCATTTTCTAATTCACTGACCAAAAACTGCCCACCAGAAATTACTGACAGACCACGCACTGACACTGACTGACTGGCACACATAAGATCAGTGACTGACGAGCTGAAGTTTGTCTGAATTCTGACTGAGACAGAGCTACTGCACTGCCTCCTATAGGTCAGTGCAGGCATTGCTCCAAGCTACAGCATGAGACGGGTGGTCACTGCAACTCACCAGAAAGGACATGTTCAAACACACACACACACATACACACACACACACACACACACACACACAGACACACACACACACACACACACACACACACACACACACACACACACAGTGAGTCCTTACCCTTTTTCCTGTCTTCTCCTGTGGCCCTTCCATCCTGTTCTCACTGGAGAATCCCTCTCCAATGACGACAAACACACTCTGGACTGGTCTTCCCTCTCTCGCCCTCTCTGTCTCTCTCCCACCTTCCCTCCCTCCCTCTCTGTGGAGTCCTGTTGGAGAGAGAAAAGTGATTGGTTGTTTGTTTGCGGTGGATATAAATCACCACTCCATGGACTTACTGCAGGTTCATTCAGTGTGTTTCATCGTTTTTAAACACTGCTGTGACTGTCTGCTCATCCGTATACTCCTCTCTTCCTCTCCTCCCTTCTTCTCCCCTCCATCCTCACCCAGTGTGGACATTTTCCTCTGTTAATCCCCTCTTTCTCCCTCTCTCTCCTCAGTCTGTCCTCAATCCCCTCACTCTTTCATGTTCCTGTCTGTTGTTCCCTTGTGCTGCAGAAAGCAGGGCTTTAATCCAGCCTCCTAACCCACTGAAAACTGTTTGTGTTTTTTATGGTCAGGCCTTTGCGGCTCCACTTGGATAAAAATGTTCATATGAAAGCTGCTTTAGCACAAAGCCTCTTCACTCTACAGCATCAGCCCTGTCTCTAACACTGCTGCACTCAGATACACCATCACTACAGTCCTGTCTCTAACACTGCTGCACTCAGATACACCATCACTACAGCCCTGTCTCTAACACTGTTACACTCAGATACACCATCACTACAGCCCTGTCTCTAACACTGCTACACTCAGATACACCATCACTACAG
This sequence comes from Anguilla anguilla, assembly GCF_013347855.1. Taxonomy (NCBI): domain Eukaryota; kingdom Metazoa; phylum Chordata; class Actinopteri; order Anguilliformes; family Anguillidae; genus Anguilla; species Anguilla anguilla. Next base: position 65,504,820 of record NC_049205.1, read on the forward strand.
TCCTGTCTCTAACACTGCTGCACTCAGATACACCATCACTACAGCCCTGTCTCTAACACTGCTACACTCAGATACACCATCACTACAGCCCTGTCTCTAACACTGCTACACTCAGATACACCATCACTACAGTCCTGTCTCTAACACAGCCCTGTCTCTAACACTGCTACACTCAGATACACCATCACTACAGCCCTGTCTCTAACACAGCCCTGTCTCTAACACTGCTACACTCAGATACACCATCACTACAGCCCTGTCTCTAACACTGCTACACTCAGATACACCATCACTACAGCCCTGTCTCTAACACTGCTACACTCAGATACACCATCACTACAGCCCTGTCTCTAACACAGCCCTATCTCTAACACTGTTACACTCAGATACACCATCACTACAGCCCTGTCTCTAATACAGCCCTGTCTCTAACACTGCTACACTCAGATACACCATCACTACAGCCCTGTCTCTAACACTGTTACACTCTGATACACCATCACTACAGCCCTGTCTCTAACACTGCTACACTCAGATACACCATCACTACAGCCCTGTCTCTAACACTGTTACACTCAGATACACCATCACTACAGTCCTGTCTCTAACACTGCTACACTCAGATACACCATCACTACAGTCCTGTCTCTAACACTGTTACACTCAGATACACCATCACTACAGCCCTGTCTCTAACACTGTTACACTTAGATACACTATCACTTCAGCTGTGCCATGTAATGTGTACAAAGCCCTCTTACTTGATTGCTTGTGACTGACATGCACTTCCTGTTTGTGGTAGAGAGAGGGAGAGAGAGAGTGGAAGGAGTTTGTCAGTGTTTGGAAAAATACTGGGGACTGGACTACAAGAAAGATATAGAGGCTCTGGAAAAGGTTCAAAGAAGGGCAACCAAATAGATTCCTGGTGTGAAAGATAAAACATATGGAGAAATACTTAAAAAGCTTAATCTCTTCAAGTTTAGTAAAAGGAGACTTAATGGTGATTTAATTGAGTCTTTTAAATTCAGAAAAGGGATTTTTAAAATAAACTACAACTACTACGAGAATCTTCAGGTTGAGTTCTGTTCGTAGAACGAGGGGACATAAATGGAAAGTAGCAGAAGGTAAATTTCGCAGAGACATCAGGAAGCATTTTTTCATGCAGAGCATAATCACTGTGTGGAATAGCCTGCCATGCCATGTAGTAGTGGCCTTATATGGTTTTAGGTACTATCTAGCCTGTAGGTAATCAGAGCACTGGGCACAAATTAGTCAGGAAAATGGTGAGCATTGTTGGGCTGAATGGCCTATTCCATCATTATGTTATGCTATGTTACTGTGTTACAACACCGTCTGTGACACAGTGGTTATATTTGTTCGTACTGTGATGTGTGTGGTTATATTTGTCCGTACTCTGATGTGTATGGTAGTTTTTGTGTGTGGTAGTTTTTGTGTGTACTGTGATGTGTGTGGTTGTATTTGTCTGTAGTCTGATGTGTGTGGTAGTCTTTGTGTGTACTGTGATGTGTGGTAGTTTTTGTGTGTACTGTGATGTGTGTGGTAGTTTTTGTGTGTACTGTGATGTGTGTGGTAGTTTTTGAGTGTACTGTGATGTGTGTGGTAGTTTTTGTGTGTACTGTGATGTGTGTGGTAGTTTTTGTGTGTACTGTGATGTGTGTGGTAGTTTTTGTGTGCACTGTGATGTGTGTGGTAGTTTTTGTGTGTACTGTGATGTGTGTGGTAGTTTTTGTATGTACTCTGATGTGTGTGGTAGTTTTTGTGTGTACTCTGATGTGTGTGGTAGTTTTTGTGTGTACTGTGATGTGTGTGGTAGTTTTTGTGTGCACTGTGATGTGTGTGGTAGTTTTTGTGTGTACTGTGATGTGTGTGGTAGTCTTTGTGTGTACTGTGATGTGTGTGGTAGTTTTTGTGTGTACTGTGATGTGTGTGGTAGTTTTTGTGTGCACTGTGATGTGTGTGGTAGTTTTTGTGTGTACTGTGATGTGTGTGGTAGTCTTTGTGTGTACTGTGATGTGTGGTAGTTTTTGTGTGTACTCTGATGTGTGTGGTAGTTTTTGTGTGTACTGTGATGTGTGTGGTAGTTTTTGTGTGTACTGTGATGTGTGTGGTAGTTTTTGTGTGTACTGTGATGTGTGTGGTAGTTTTTGTGTGTACTGTGATGTGTGTGGTAGTTTTTGTGTGTACTGTGATGTGTGTGGTAGTTTTTGTGTGTACTGTGATATATTTCAGCCGAGCAACAACTTGCGGTGCCAAAGGACCCAGTGCACAGAGAGGAGAGTATCAGTCGCCCACATTTGCTCTGAGCCTGATTTTATAATGAGGGTACGGTACGGGATGACTACTCAGGAACATTGATGTTAAGTCAGTTTTAATACCATTGAAAGCATCTGCTTTCTAAAAATAAAGTACTGCATTAACCCGCTTTCAAAAGCATCTCTCATCCTGAAAACAAGCCCCCCCCCCCCCACATCTCTCTCTCTTTATCCCCCCCCCCCCACCTTTGCATATCATGTGTATATGCTTTCTCTGTCCCAGTGTTCTATCTCTTTCTTTTTATTTGATATTCAGGAGTGATGTATGACATTATATTAATAGAACACTGTCAAAACCATATTATCAAATCACAGTTTTTTGTATTCTGTATTAAAGACATTGTATTTCAGTGATAAATATCAATATTACAGTGGCCTTTTATACCATATTGAGCAGTGTCATACCTAAATGTGCACTATTATCCCATAATGGTCAGTATTATACTCTAATGTACAGTGTTATACCCTAATGTCTAGTGTTATACCCTAATGGGCAGTATTATACTCTAATGTACAGTGTTATACTCTAATGTACAGTATTATACTCTAATGTACAGTGTTATACTCTAATGTACAGTATTATACTCTAATGTACAGTGTTATACCCTAATGTATAGTGTTATACTCTAATGTACAGTGTTATACCCTAACGGGCAGTATTATACTCTAATGGCCAGTATTATACTCTAATGTACAGTGTTATACTCTAATGTACAGTATTATACTCTAATGTATAGTGTTATACTCTAATGTACAGTGTTATACCCTAACGGGCAGTATTATACTCTAATGTCTAGTGTTATACTCTAATGTACAGTATTATACTCTAATGTACAGTGTTATACCCTAACGGTCAGTATTATACTCTAATGTCTAGTGTTATACTCTAATGTACAGTATTATACTCTAATGTACAGTGTTATACCCTAACGGGCAGTATTATACTCTAATGTACAGTATTATACTCTAATGTATAGTGTTATACCCTAATGTACGGTATTATACTCTAATGTACAGTATTATACTCTAATGTACAGTGTTATACTCTAATGTATAGTGTTATACTCTAATGTACAGTGTTATACTCTAATGTACAGTGTTATACCCTAACGGGCAGTATTATACTCTAACGTACAGTACGGCTCCATGTTTACATCCATGTCACCCAACTCCCTCTGCCAGATGGGCAGAAGATTAACCAGCTGAACGAGTGAAGGAATAAAACAGAGAGCAGATGAGCGTGTTTAAGTTTGAAAGGATGGAGATGATGACAGAGAGATTGAGCTGTAAGAGGAGAGAGAAAGTCAGAAGTACTCAAATAGAAACCTGCCTTAGCTGCTGACAGATCATTTCTCTCCAAAAAATACACTTCCAGACATCATGTTCATCTGCAGATTTGACCCTAAGACCTAAATCATCATTGTCACCCCATGTGTACCCTTTTGGATGCTGGTGTCTCATTCAGCCACAAACATTCTAATATTTACTGTCATTTCATATTTTATCCAAATTTTTCTTCGCTAGTGCTGGGTCAGATTTGTACTTGATGCAATTTTCTTGCTGCTAGTAAAATTTTAAAGCACTTCTGAAGATTGATGATAATTTTCAATGAAACACTTTAACCAAAATATCCAATTATATGCTAGAGCTTTGATTACTTTCTGAACATTAGTGAATACAGATGTTTCTGTAAAATTGTCTGTAACCTGCAGGAATGACACTTGTGTCTAAAGGGTTGTTGTAGCAGATAATGGATCTGACCCAGGAGTACTCTTCATACAACCAAGCAATTTAACCACTGGACCACGTTTCAGTGTTTTATTTTTATGTCAGTCATTAGTGACCCTGAACACACTCTCTGTAACACCCCCCCCCCCCCCCCCCACCTTGCCCCCCACTCAGAACATGAACTAACAACACCCCAATACTCCAGCCTTGTGAGGGCCGTATGAGTCTGGCAGTCTTGTGAGGGCTGTATGAGTCTGGCAGTCTTGTGAGGGCCGTATGAGTCTGGCAGTCTTGTGAGGGCCGTATGAGTCTGGCAGCCTTGTGAGGGCCGTATGAGTCTGGCAGTCTTGTGAGGGCCGTATGAGTCTGGCAGTCTTGTGAGGGCCGTATGAGTCTGGCAGTCTTGTGAGGGCCGTATGAGTCTGGCAGTCTTGTGAGGGCCGTATGAGTCTGGTCACCAGCCTTGTGAGGGCCGTATGAGTCTGGCAGTCTTGTGAGGGCCGTATGAGTCTGGTCACCAGCCTTGTGAGGGCCGTATGAGTCTGGCAGTCTTGTGAGGGCCGTATGAGTCTGGCAGCCTTGTGAGGGCCGTATGAGTCTGGCCACCAGCCTTGTGAGGGCCGTATGAGTCTGGTCACCAGCCTTGTGAGGGCCGTATGAGTCTGGCAGTCTTGTGAGGGCCGTATGAGTCTGGCAGTCTTGTGAGGGCCGTATGAGTCTGGCAGTCTTGTGAGGGCCGTATGAGTCTGGCAGTCTTGTGAGGGCTGTATGAGTCTGGCAGTCTTGTGAGGGCCGTATGAGTCTGGTCACCAGCCTTGTGAGGGCTGTATGAGCCTGGCAGCCTTGTGAGGGCTGTATGAGTCTGGCAGTCTTGTGAGGGCCGTATGAGTCTGGTCACCAGTCTTGTGAGGGCTGTATGAGTCTGGCAGCCTTGTGAGGGCTGTATGAGTCTGGTCACCAGTCTTGTGAGGGCTGTATGAGCCTGGCAGCCTTGTGAGGGCCGTATGAGTCTGGCAGTCTTGTGAGGGCCGTATGAGTCTGGCAGTCTTGTGTTGTGAATGTAACGTCACACTCAGCTCAGAACATTCCAGCACAACCTTTCTTATTACTTAATCTTTCCTTCATGTGTTCATGCATCATGTACATTAAAGTAATATACCACATTTCTAATGCATAAAGGGCCTGCTAATTGGTTGGGCTGCTCAATAAATAGAAACCATTTAAAAAATAAACACCCTACATACCCCCTCTCCACCCCACCCCCCACCCCATTCTAACTAACACCCCTTCCCTTACATTTTGCCCCCGGCCCAGTTTCCCGGGCGACCCTGGATGCTGGTGGGCTGGTTAATCCCCTCAACGTGAGAGAATTGGGCAGCTACATCAGGTCGGGATCTGACAGGGATTAGAGCTTTTTCTGCTTCTTTAGTCTTTAATATTCGCAAAATTACAACCTCAACACTAATCCTGCGTGCTACTGCCTCGACCATACCTCACTGAGAGAGAGAGAGAGAGAGAGAGGGCACAGCAGAGTGAACAGTAACATTGAATTTCGAGGGGTGGAGGGGGGTAAAATTGTACAGCAGGGAGACTCAGATTGGGTCGTAGAGGCCAGTAGTGCTGCTGGTTCTCATTCTTCCTCTCTAATCAGGGACTGGTTTACACATAAGACACCAGGTGAGTGGAGTGTCTGGCCAAAACGGTAATCAATCACTCAATTAGCCCTGGTCCTGGAGAGCCAGGTGGCTGCTTTTTATTTTCACCCTAAAGTCAGCAACCAATCCAGACCCAGGAAACCGGGAGAGGTGAGTTGCCTGTGTAATTATCTGCTTTGATCAAATAACTGCTTTGTAAGAAAAACTCCAAGCAGACCCAGCAGCTTCCTCTGTAGTATATCATTTTTGCTGTGAAGACTGGTGGTGCTCTGTCACCCCCTTGTGGAAAAATAGAGAACTACAGGCCTTGAGCACCACATGCAAGCACTCTATGCAAGCACCCCAGTACTGTGCCAATCACAGATAATTTAGGTTTATGCATGGAATTTACCAGTTGCCCTGAATGATTAAGGACAGTTTCTTACGAACTGATGCATATCGTGTGTGAACCACACAATACCATGGACAGAGACATGGCGATGCATTGTGGCATTAAGTAAAATTGTGCTAAAAATTAACTCGTGTTCAGTTTGCCTCCAGGTTCTCAATCAGACAACAATTAAATTTCGTATTTTTATTTATGTAGTCATGTGAACCTGACATGGATGAGTGGAGACATGAATTGTAACTCAGATTATCTTTGGAAAATTGTGTGAAAAAAGCTGTGTCAGGTGTGTGGAAGGGGATGTAAAACACGTGACATCGATCCTGTAATACTCCTGATAAATTATTCATATAAAATTTGTGGACAAACTTGACAGCAGACTGGGGGAGAAGACCCCACGCTGAGCAAAGGGGAGGACTCTGTGAGGTATGAATATCCCAACAGGCTCTCTACCGACTGCTTGGCCCTCTGATATTCCCCAATATGGCAATGTGTAGATATACCTCAGCTACCTATTCAGAGTTGTGAGTGGCAGTACAGATCAAAATAATGCAGTGCAATAATAATGCATTAAATAAACGTGGGGTATGTATTTAAAATAGGCTATCTAGGCTCTCATAAGTGACTGCAGGAATTTAACTACAACATTGCCTATGTAGACATTATTCATTTATAAGTGCAATGCAAATTTACACTGAATCCTTAACTTCAACCCACATCGGCCAGGATATCAATATCATGGAAAGCCCTTTATTTAATTCTTATTTCATCTACACCTTTCTTTGTAATGCTTTGTAATGGGTCCGTGTTCTTAATAGCACATTTGGTGAAATGGAAAAACAGCCACCCTGTCCCTGCCGTTCCGTTTGTCCTTTATGGGCATCTGTAGCTAGTCAGTCTGGAAGTTCGAAGGTGAGTTCCTGCAGAACTGCTTTTGTGTTTACGGTAGCACTCGCTGTCTGTTGGTGTTTTGATGGAAAATTCCGCTTTCGGTCGTCGTAGACAAGTCACAACGCTCCACAAACTGTTCCGTTTCAAGGGTACCTAAAATGATTTTATTTCCGGTAATACTCACATTATACTCAGTTGAATCGTCGGCAGATCTGTGATCTACCCCGGAAGAAAGCTTGGTCTCTGCCACACATCTGTTTTGCTTGGGTTTTTTTCAGACCTCCAGTTAGACATACCGGTATGTTGAGCGTTTCTGTCACTGATCAAACGTTATCCAGCAGCGCTTGGGATGGTCCCTTATTTTTAGGAACTTGCTGAACACAAACATATCAGACCATTTAGCAAGTTACGTGCTGATCATTGACTCCTTTGGAGTAAACAGGAGTGCCGTCAGAACACACGGTGGAGCCTTTGCCCAAAAAGATCACGAGATGTCGGACGCAATCCGTACTTTTCAGTCCCAGCTGTCCGGTGTCATGGAGACCGTGTTCAAAGCAGCCATGTATGAGATCACCCGGCTGGTGGAGGACAGCTTCCTGGAGGAGGTATCGCGGAGCAGAGAGCAAGTAGAGTCGCTGAAGCAGCGGCTGCAGTGGTCGGAGAACCGGCGCAGAGAGCGAGAGAGCGGCGGGCGGACGAGGTGCGTCGACTGCGGCAGATTCGGGGTTTCCAGCGAGGAGACAGAGGTCCGACCCTCAGGAACACTGTCCGGTTAGAAACGTCCTTCTTATTTGCATAAACTGGCTGTTTCAGCATTAACCCGTGCAGCTGCATCACCTGTTGCTGTCTCGGTAGAACAATCACACGCTGCGCTGCCGATCATTTGTAGGATTGAAAAACGCACGGGCGTGTGACCCGTTTCTGGAAGTGTACCCGACAAACTGCGTGGTAATAAAAGGTATTAAATTGTGCAAAAATGGCAGGTGAACTCAACCCTGACCTGAAATTGGAATGAGTCTGTACTAGTTGATTTGTTTAAGGAAGACTGTTCGGTCTTTTTGTGAAAATGAAGGGTGTTGCATGTTCTGTCCCAGTTATTATGCCATTTGTACAGACAAAGTTTACTTTTAGATGATTCGATATGATGAAATAAACCAACGTGCTTTATGGCAATCTCGCGAGAGAGTGTCCGACTTGGCTTTTTAGCGCGGAATCGGCTAATTGGGCTGAAAGGCCAAGGCTGGCCGTGGCTGCGCTGCGCGCCCTGACGGTCTCGTTCTGTGCTGTCATTCTGTCCATCCAGATGTTGACGAGGGGCGTGGTCTGAAGCAGGAGAAGGTTCCGGAAGGGAGCTGGAGCAGCTGTCCGGGGGAAGGGTCGAACCCTGGACCTCCACATGCCCAGGAGGCGGTGGCCACGCCCAGCCCCATCGCAGCACCATCAGGGTGCACCCCAACGGCGGTAACCATCGGTTACGATCATGCTTATTCTCAGGGCGGCAATTGATTGGCCATAACGCCACCCAGGGATGGACAGATTTTACCTGGAGTGCCTCCATCACTCCCAGCCATTCCCACTGGCTCGCTGATCTCTGACTCAGTGCTTATGATCTCTGACTCAGTGCTCATTGTCTCTGACTCAGTGCTTATGATCTCTGACTCAGTGCTCATTGTCTGTGACTCAGTGCTTATTGTTTCTGACTCAGTGCTTATGATCCCTGACTCAGTGCGTATGATCTCTGACTCAGTGCTCATTGTCTCTGACTCAATGTGTATGATCTCTGACTCAGTGCTCATTGTCTCTGACTCAGTGCTCATTGTCTCTGACTCAGTGCTCATGATCTCTGACTCAGTGCTCATTGTCTCTGACTCAGTGCTTATGATCTCTGACTCAGTGCTCATGATCTCTGACTCAGTGCTTATGATCTCTGACTCAGTGCTCATTGTCTCTGACTCAGTGCTTATGATCTCTGACTCAGTGCTCATGATCTCTGACTCAGTGTGCATTCTCTCTGACTCAGTGTGTGTGTTCACTGACTCTATGTGTGTTCTCTGTGTCAGTGTATGTGTTCTGTTACTGTGTGTGTGTTATTTGACTTTGTGTGTGTTCTGACTCGGTGTTTACCTGGTGGTGCTGAGTGGAGAAACATCAGGTCACATCCTGTGTGTGCTTACCTGCACTCTCACTCTGACTCTCACTCTGTAATTAGAGTTTTCTGAAAGGTAGATTTCCTGTTTGCGTGTGCTAGCCAGTGAGCTTTACCAGTGTGGCTGAGAGGGCACTGAGGGAACTGGCTCTCTGCTCTCTCTGGTGGCAGAGCGATTTGGACGGAGACGGGCTGGACGCCATGCTGAAGGAGGAGGCCCTGCAGACAGCGCCCCCTGCTGGTGGCCTGCAGGAGAGATGGGCGGTGTGCTTGGAGGGTGAGTGTGCAGTCTCGGGTGATTTAAAGCAGCAGGCTGCGCTCTAAGAGCTGCGTTTAGCCGAGCTGTGTGCTGTGTTTTATATCTCTCGACAGAACGGCCTGAGAGGGTTACACTGAGCATGTTACACTGAACGAGTTACATTGAGTCTGTCCCATTTGTGTCTCCCTGTTCTGTGAGGGACAGTGCATGTAGCCCCTGGACTGAGCCCAAACTCTGTCCTGTTTGTGTCTCACAGCCCAAACTCTGTCCTGTTTGTGTCTCACAACCCAAACTCTGTCCCGTTTGTGTCTCACAGGGCAGGAGGGCCCCGAGGGGGGTGAGCAGGACGGGGATTTTGGGGCGCAGCGGCTGCATATGTGCGAGGAGGAGTGGGGATCGGAGGCGGGGCCGGAAGCGGGGCCTGGGCGCGAGGGAGGCGGGGAGGAGCTAGCCCACGCGTACGAGGCCCGGTACGGCATGGAGGAGGAGCTGGGCGTGGCGCTGGAGGCGGAGTCTAAGGGAGAGTACATGGCGGCGATGCTGGGTGACCGTGGCCTGGAGGACACGTTGGCCTTCCCCCCCGAGCTGGATCCCGCTAACGGCCCCGCCCACCCCCTCGTGCCGCGGGCGAGGAGGGCGGGGTTCCCCCTGCCGGTGGACGGCGACGCGGGCGAGCTGGACTGCCTCCTCATTAACGAGGACGGCTTCCTGCAGGACGCGGACAGGCGCCAGCGCGGAGCCAGGCGGGGGCGGGGCAGGAGCCGGGCGGAGCTGCCTGTGCCGGACATCGCCCAAGACCGCCACCGGGGGGAGCCCTTCGCCCTGCTGCCCCCCGCAGGGGCTGAGAGGCCGCACGGCTGCTCGCTCTGCCCAATGAGCTTCCCCGAGCCGGCGGCGCTGAAGGCGCACCTGCAGGCCCACGGGGGGGCGCCCTACACCTGCACGCAGTGTGGAAAGGGCTTCACGCAGGCCTGCAACCTGAAGGTGCACCAGCGCGTCCACTCCGGCCAGGGCCTGCACCTGTGCAGCCACTGCGGCAAGGCCTTCGGCTCCTTCGCCGACCTCAAGCGCCACAAGTGCAGCCACGGCAGCGAGAAGCCGTACTGCTGCAGCCTGTGCGGGAACCGCTTCAGCCGCCTGTGGAACCTGAAGCTGCACCGGCGCATCCACACGCAGGAGAAACCACACCGCTGCGCGCAGTGCGGCAAGAGCTTCACCCGCGCCGACATCCTCAAAGTGCACCAGCGCACTCACACGGGAGAGAGACCGTACTGCTGCGCCGTCTGCGGGCTGAGCTTCAAGCGCCTGGACCACCTGAAGTCTCACCAGCGCAAGCACAGCTAGCAGCTTTAGCCTTCCTGCTGGTCCCTCACCCGCACCAGCTCACAGAAAAGTGTTTTATCAGTGAAGAGCAATGGTGCCCGTATTGAGTACTGACTCAAAACTTACCTTTTTATTTTACTGTTATACCACAAGGAATGAGTGTTGATATACTTTATCATGACATTTGTGTTTTTTCTCTTAAATGCCAACATGCTTTTCCTTTGCTCTCATCTTAGAAGTACTGTTTACTCTTCCTTTTATATAAAACAATAACTGTTACTTTTCAATAAAACAGTAGTTTCATAATTGTTTTTTTTCCCCCAGGTGCATTCTTCTTACTTTAATATTTAATGGGATATTCATGAAATTTGCGTTCCATTAGTCTCCTGATTAAAAAACATTGTCTTCAACCTGAGTGTGAACTTTCTGAGGTATTCCTTATGCCTTTATTGAGTTCTTTTAAAATGGAAAAGTAGGAAATGTTATAACGGTTAAACAGCGTGATTGACTTGTGTAGCAGGCAAATTAATCCAGTCTGTTTACCTGGGCTAGTGGGGTACAGTAGATATTTAATCCCCTGCTCAGGTTATTACTGTTACTACTGCAAAATGTACTTATTCAGCTGAGCCATCTTGAGCCATCTGTTTTGATAAAACTGTCAGTATACCCAGCTGTGTGACTAGAGTTGGCTGCAGGTAAAGATGTAATCTGTGTGAGGTACTCTGGGTGTGTCTGCCCGCTAAATTTTATTTCTTTATTTATCCTTTATTATACCAGATGAGTCGGTCTGAGATTTTCATTTCTTTTTAGAGGGAGTCCTGTGTAAGAGAAGCAACAAGCAGTCAGTTTACATATAAAACATGGAAATGAAAGGAACATCAGTAAAAGGCCAGATTATGCATTATACGTGCAGAAGTGTAATGCAGTGAAACGGTTCTGAGCCGTTAACGGTCGTCCTAGCGACACGCGCAGCAGGAATCTCTGAAAAGCCACCGGTGTCTGCCTCAGCGAAGCAGACACCTGTATGGCTGCAGGGACTCACCTGCCTTCTCCTTTATAACTGCATTTGGGTTAAACTATAACCCAAAACTTTAACTAACCAAATGTAACTATATTTTAATTTGACCGTATAGCGCAGCAAAACGAGAAATGATCAGTGGGAGGACGAAACCGTTCTGAAGGCACGATTTATGAATCAGCCCATGGGAGCCCCGACCGGTTAGTTTTTTCCGAACGCTTTTTCTTTCTCGGGTGTTTAGAACCTATGAGGCCACCGTGATGTGTTCCTGAAATCTCCTGTTGTCCGAGCTAGCATGCTTAGCTAGCGCTAACTAATTTGGGTGACTTTGGCCACAATATTGGGGAAAGGCTCATGGATCTCATATAGTGTAGCTATTTTTTTTTAACCGGTACTCTGGACGAATGTCCCGTCAACACTTAAAGGTAATAGGTAGCAAGCACGCGTGATATAAACACAGCTTGTCCTCTGAACAGCCGTATTGGGGATTACTGTAAACTGTTAGCAGTGTGCACAGTTGGCTAAGGTTAGCTTGTTTTGTTTAGCTAGTCTGACTGGTTTTTACAGAAATTACCGTTAGCCTCTAAAACCTTACTTGATCAGCTTTGCCTATTCAGCAATCCGACCAGCAATCCGACCAGTGACCACTTCAAATACTAACTATTAGCAAGCTGTCGCAGCTAGCTAAGCTTATTGTGACAGAAAATTTATGGGACTCTTCCAGCAGGAAAAATGGCAGATACGAAATGACGAATAACCAGCTAAACTGAACATGGCCGAAGAGCTGACGGGTCAATCGGGTGGGCTATAAACACTGTGTTTTGTGCGAGATTACGCTAGCCAGTCAGGCAATGTATGATGGGGAGATAGCTAAAGAAATTATCTAGCTAATTTACTAGCCAAATGTCACGCTCATCTCTGTGAAGGGTCGAGGTTGTGCTAGTCTACAGCTTTGCGTCCGAAGTCCATTGACGGGCAGTATACCTTTTAAAAACCTTTAAAAACCTATGTTTATTTTCTATATTACATTACATTACATATATTTGGCTGACGCTTTTATCCAAAGCGACGTGCAATAAGTGCATATCAAAGGTCATTGGAACAACTACAAACACAGGTCCGATAAGGTACAAATAAACGTTTTGACCTTAATTTATAAATTAAGATCAAAATATTCATCGTACATAGCTTGCTTAACTGTTGAAGCGAGTTTGTTGCTTGACGACGTGAACGGGTTAGGGTAAGCAATGACGGATGATGACTGATCTAAAGCGTTACAGTGCAGGATAGAATCGTGCGCAGTGCACTTCACTGTGTTATAAATAAAAAAATGAATCTCACGTTATGATTTCCGATACACCCCGCACCAATGAAAGCGCGGGCGTTGGCTACATTATTTCAAGAATACAATAATTTCCTGACGTCGTTTTAAATTCATACAAATTCCTGTTCTAGCTAAACTCGGACAGGGCTGGATGAACTAGAATATTATTTACTTCAAAACATACTCCAGATCAAAGCACTAACATTTCCCCATGGAAACTACCGGAATGTCACCTCAGTACACCTTCAGTATCCTGTAGAAGATTAAATGCATTCCTGATACTTGGTGGTTTTTGGCACTGGGCTAATGGTGTGTGGCCCATGATAGTTTTTTCTTCCTTGGGCTCATAGGGTTGAATGTGTTGTAGCTCTGTGTACTCAGCAGGTAGTTTGCGGTTGGTTGAGTGATACATCTATATCACTCTATATTGCTAGGCCGAAACACTGCAGAGAGGAAGTAGAGACGGCGCTCAAACGCTTGCCAACATGTCGGACGCCATCCTCACTTTCCAAGTCCAGCTCTCTGCTGTCATGGAAACGGTGCTCAAGTCGGCCATGTATGAGATCACCCGGCTGGTGGAGGACAGCTTCCTGGAGGAAGTGGCTCGGAGCAAACAGGAAGTGGAGGCCCTGAGGCAGCGGCTGCAGTGGTCGGAGAGTCGGCACAGAGAGCGAGAGAGCGGTGGGCGAGCGAGGTGCCTGGACTGCGGCAGAGTCGGAGTTTCCAGCGAGGAGTCAGAGGACCCACCCTCAGGAACACTGTCCGGTTAGAAACCCCCTTCTCATTCTGAAACCCATCATTCTGTTACTTCAGAGTGTGAAAACCCATTGTTTTATGTGTGTGTGTTTGTGGATGTGTGTGTGTGTATTATTATGTGTGTGTGTGTGTGTGTGTGTGTGTGAGGATCGACCCTCAGGAACACTGTCTGGTGAGCAGGTCTTATGTGTGCTGCTATTTTTTGTGCTCATCATACATGGATATATGCAGTAAGACAGATTATGATAGATTGTGTACTCTGATGTATGTAGAGATTCATACAGGTGTACAGACAGTGTATCACAGTTCATGCAATGTGAAAGAAGTGCAAATGGCATTCTCACTATATCTGTTACCTGTTTACCTTTTGCTTTCATTCTCTCCATTCAGGTGTTGAGGAGGGGCGTGGTCTGAAGCAGGAGAAGGCTCTGGAAGGGAGCTGGAGCAGCTGCTCGGTGGGAGGGTCGAACCCTGGACCCCTGAGTGCCCTGGAAGAGGAGGCCACACCCAGCCCCGTCCGAGAGCTGGACACAAGTAGTACAGCGGTAAATTCACTGTGTCACTGCATCTCACTGCATCACTGCATCTCACTGTGTCACTGGAGCTCACTGCATCTCACTGTGTCACTGGAGCTGACTGCATCACTGCATCTCACTGTGTCACTGGACACGGAGATTCAGAGACATGGAGGGGTTTTTATTTGTTTGAAATGTGAGATGTTCTTCTGTCACAGCCCTCAGATTTGGACAGAGACCGGCCAGACTCCCTCCTGAAGGAGGAGGTGGAGGAGCTGCATGACATAACAGGCGGGGATGATATCCAGGGAACATGGCTGCCGTGTGCCGAGGGAGAGGGCCTTTTAGGTAGGTGGAACATGGCTGCTGTGTTTGGTAGGTGGAACATGGCTGCTGTGTTAGGTAGGTGTAAACTGCTTGCATTACTCTGTCCCCTTGCTTTGGATTCTGTGGGTACTCTGTGTGTGAGTGACATGCACAGGATCACCCGTCCTGTTTGATGTTATTTCTCTGAGATGCCCGAGCTCTGCTCTTGTGTGTCTGTGTTGATGCAGGAGCTGAAGCAGACCCTCCTCCTCCTCTCAGTAAGGGCTGTGCTGAGCCGGAGTGGAGCCCCGCTGTGGGACAGGACACAGCGCCCTCTTCAGGCAGCCTCCTGCCAGAGCGGCAGAGCAGCAGGCCGCGCGGCGGGGAGGCCTGCGGGGCGTACGAGTCGGAGGCGGGACAGGAAGCCGCCGCCCGCAGACTCGGTCTGGCTGGGCCTCAGCGCTGCGGGCCACGCCGCAGTGACCCCGACTCGCAGCGCGTCACCTGGACCACCTTTAAATTAGGGGACAGCCACGCTGAGGCGGAGGGGCGGGGACTGTGTGAGAGAGTCCTCCAGGCGGGGGCTGATTTCCCTCAGGAGAAGAGCCAATCGGATGCTCTGGCCAATCACACGCTGCAGCCTGCCAATGATGGCCCGCCCACCGCCAGGTCCCTCAGCGCCCAACCCCCGAGCGCATTTTCGGACGCCGCGCCTGTGAAGCAGGAGGTGGAGGCGCAGCCTGGGTGGGGCGAGCGGGCGGGGGGGGGCATTTACCCGCAGCCCAGGCGACAGGGAGCGGAATCGCGGGCCCAAACAGGCAGAGACCCGCCCACCCTCCAGAACAGGGTGCGCCACCATGAGCAGTTCCCTCAGACTGTGACATCACAGCCCAAACCTCAGGGGTGTGGCCCGTCAGGAAGACACACCCAGACCAGAGTGACTGACAGGACAGCAGCTGTCACTCACAGTTCTGCTGCTGCAGACAGAGGCGTGTGCAGCTCGTACAGCAAGGCTTTCGTGGCCTCTAAGAACGCGCAGACGCACGCGAGGACCTTCGCGGGGGAACGGAGGCTGGGGCCCGTACATTTTGGGAAGAGCGGCAGTCCGCTCATCGGTGTGCGGTCCCACCTGAGGCCCAACATGGAGAGGACAGTGCACAGCTGCACGCAGTGTGGGAAGACCTTCTCCCATTTCTCTCACCTGAAGGCACACCAGCAGACTCACACGGGCGAGCGGCCATTTTGCTGCACGCTGTGTGGGCGGAGCTTCACCAAGCTGAGCAACCTGAAAGCACACCGCAGGGTTCACACCGGAGAGAGGCCCTATAACTGCACGGACTGCGGGAAAAGGTTCACACAGAAGTGCAACCTGAAACGGCACCAGAGAATTCACACTGCTGAGAGGCTGTTCAGCTGCAAGTAGCAGCTTCTGTCTCACCACACACGTGCAGTCGGGCACGTTAGGGTACTTCTCAGAAATTCTGTAATCCTTCTTCTAAATAGCATTTGGACTCATATTTCTGTCTCTGAGAAATGTATTGCAAGGTTGTATTTCTCTGATATTTTCAAAGGCAGCAAATCAGTCCAATGATTCAAGTGTTAATTGTGTTGAGACTAGATTTTCCTTCCTCAGGCAAAAGAAAAGATACACGTGAATAAAAATATCAAAAACTAAATGGCTAACTTGAGCTTTTTAATAATGTCACAGTCCTGACTATATGGTAATGCAGGTCATTCTTCAAAATGGTTTGTTTTGCAGGTAAATCCACTTTAAATGGTTTTAAATGGTTGCTCCTTTCCTAATGTTGGCAGTAATTTTATTGTTATTAATTGCATCATCAGTGATGTTAACATCGCATTTGACAAATGTATTGTGGCCTTGGGTTCTAAAACTGAAAGTTTTATTCCAGTTTGTGGTTCAACACTAGATAAACTTGGTTTAAACTTGGTGTTTTTTTCATTTCATGGGATGGCCAAAAAATGGTGAATTAAATTAATTAAAACCTTTGTAGGACTTATCTGTGTAGACCTATTGCACAGTCTGAACACCGCTTTGAGAAGGAAAACTGCAGAAAACTGAGAAAATAAGACTTGTGCATATTTATATTTTCACTAGTTTGAGTACCAGCTTTAAGAAACAGTTTAACTGTAAAAACACATACCTTGGACACCATGTCTAAATCAGTTCCCTCTTCCATTGAGGTGCACCACACAGATTTCATGTATCCAAAAACCAGAAGTAGGCTTCTTGCTGAAACTATTGATTTGAGGTTTTACAATGTTTTCAAATATAACTGCAAGCTAAATTTATCTATAGGAGACCCATTTAGACCCACAGAATTGAATGTGAATGTTAAAAAACTGAACAAATTACAATATACATGTTACAGAGTAACCTTTTTGGTGTGGCCAAATGTGCTTAAACGAAAAACCCTGTACAGTATTTCACAACAGAAATTGCATTTGCATTTGTCTTCTGCTTTGAAATGTTCTCAGCATGTGCAGAGTGATGATTTTGTTTACACAATTTGCATTTGATTAAATATCTTTTGTAAGCGTTTATAAGCGTTTATAAACATGAATGCCATCCGTCACAACATTAAGACGTTCCACTCTATTTGCTGCGTTGCCCTGTGAGACCTCCCAGCCAGAAGATGGCGCGATTTCGTGATAGTGCATGTCCTGTGATCTAATCCTCCTAGACTACAACAACAACTCCACAGGGCACAGGGTGTTTACAGGGTTCTTAGTTTCTCTTTATCTGCAAATTGGCAGAAAACGGCAGGAAATCAGAAGATTGTAGTGAAAATACACCACAGTGGTGAGTCTTGCAAACATGTTCTTAGAGATTGCGAGACGATTCCACGTCAAGAAAGGCCGAGATGCGGTGCATAGATGTAGTGCAGATCCAGCCAGCTATACATTCTGTACAGCAAGTTATTCAACAGCCTTTGATTACAATTTCTTTATTTGATGCTCGGTATTTAAATAGCTGTGTGTATTTGAGCGTATCTGATAACTTAAAATAAAAAAGCGTCTGCCAAATAACTGAGCAATAACCGTAAAAATACATTGGGCAACTTTTTTCGCCTGAAATGAATTTGGAGGCCTAACTAAATGATTATACAATGGTTGCATAAATGAATATATCACGAATTTAGACGTATATCTTATAACTTGCGTAAAATAAGATAAAACCATCATAATGAGAAAGCACGTACGAAGGCAGACGTCTCCTTTCGTGGCAGTGTTATCGTACATAACGCAGTTATAGCAGCTAAATTTCCTTCTCCTATCGTCTTCATCGGGTCCTGTGTCTGACACTTCCTCAGTAGCTCAATGCATTTCTATCGCGCTTCAGATAACGTTGCTAGACGTATGTGCCTTTGCCTTGCGTATGAGATCGAAAACCCCATGTCCACACTTCGGTTGGTGGGTGGTACAGAAATTAAAGCCTGGTTATGTAATCATGCCTCATGTTGATTGTAGATACGTATTTTAATTTTAAGAAATAAATCCAAACAATCATTATAGGCTCAACGTGTATAAGGGCGAATTAAATTAGCAAAGTGATACAGAATGTTTTGCATAGGGAGTCCGGAGACTCTGGAGCATCCTTTACGCACTGAGTGGGACACGATAACACCAGGCGCGTGGTTAGGGTTCTGATGTAAAATGCCAGGCTTCCAAGTTGAAGTAATGACGTGCATCACTTTAAAATACAAGGGGCGACATAGCTCAGGAGGTAAGACCGATTGTCTGGCAGTCGGAGGGTTGCCGGTTCAAACCCCGCCCTGGGCATGTCGAAGTGTCCTTGAGCAAGACGCCTAACCCCTAACCCCTAACTGCTCTGGCGAATGAGAGGCATCAATTGTAAAGCGCTTTGGATGAAAGCGCTATATAAATGCAGTCCATTTACCATTTACCATTTAAAATCCATGCAGGCCATTATGCAAATTAATTCAAAAGTAATCATAATTTGTAGTTTTCTTCTTCTAGTCCGAAGACTTAATTTCTGTTTGAAAGGCTGCTGTTAGCATTTGTTTTGAATAATAATAATAATAATAATAATAGACATTAAAAAATCCAGAACATGCATCTTTTGTAAAAAAATGTTTCAAAGATTGGAGACTGTCCTGAAGGAATACTTGTCCCGTTTCGTTTTAGGTAACCCAAGAAGCCGTTAAATACAAGTGGAATACTCCGTTTAGCCAGGCTGAGGGGGACAAGAAGGGAGACGCCACCTTAACGAGGATACGGTTAAGTGGAAGTAGAGACACTGAACCAGGAAGTAAAGACACTGAACCAGGAAGTAAAGATATTGAACCAGGAAGTAGAGACCCTGAACCAGAAAGTAGAGACACTGAACCAGGAAGTTGAGACCCTGAACCTGGAAGTAGAGACACTGAACCAGGAAGTAGAGGCCCTGAACCTGGAAGTAGAGACACTGAACCAGGAAGTAGAGGCCCTGAACCAGGAAGTTGAGACCCTGAACCTGGAAGTAGAGACACTGAACCAGGAAGTAGAGGCCCTGGGACATAACGTGCTCAAACGCTCGCCAACATGTCAGACGCCATCCTCACTTTCCAAGTCCAGCTCTCTGCTGTCATGGAAACGGTGCTCAAGTCAGCCATGTATGAGATCACCCGGCTGGTGGAGGACAGCTTCTTAGAGGAAGTGGCTCAGAGCAAACAGGAAGTGGAGGCCCTGAGGCAGCGGCTGCAGTGGTCGGAGAACCGGCGCAGAGAGCGAGAGAGCGGCAGGCGAGCGAGGTGCCTGGACTGCGGCAGAGTCGGAGTTTCCAGCGAGGAGTCAGAGGACCCACCCTCAGGAACACTGTCCGGTTAGAAACCACCTTTTCATTCTGAAACCCATCAAGTGTGTATGATGTGTGTGTATTATGACGTGTGTGTGTATGTATAAGTGTGTGTGTGTATGTGTAAGTGTGTATGTGTGTGTATATTATGACGTGTGTGTGTATGTGTAAGTGTGTATGATGTGTGTATATTATGAAGTGTGTATGTGTGTGTGTGTGCTATGGCGTGTGTAGCAGCTGTTGAAAGGGGCGTTTGTGTGTCTGTGTTGATGCAGGAGCTGAAGCAGACCCTCCTCCTCCTCTCAGTAAGGGCTGTGCTGAGCCGGAGTGGAGCCCCGCTGTGGGACAGGACACAGCGCCCTCTTCAGGCAGCCTCCTGCCAGAGCGGCAGAGCAGCAGGCCGCGCGGCGGGGAGGCCTGCGGGGCGTACGAGTCGGAGGCGGGACAGGAAGCCGCCGCCCGCAGACTCGGTCTGGCTGGGCCTCAGCGCTGCGGGCCACGCCGCAGTGACCCCGACTCGCAGCGCGTCACCTGGACCACCTTTAAATTAGGGGACAGCCACGCTGAGGCGGAGGGGCTGGACCCCCCGTACGCTGCAGCGGCAGAGCCAGCCAGTCCGCAGGCTCACAGGGACCCGCAGCCCCGCCCCGCTGAGGAGGGGGCGGGGAACAGCGCCTCCCCTCTGCAGTACCTTAATGTGAAATCGGAGGCGCTGCTCATTAAAGAGGAGGCGGAGGTGCAGCCCGTGTGCAGTGAGGAGCTCAGATGGGACGTAGCTCACAGGGAGTCCTGGGACAGAGGAGACCTGCAGGTAGAGCACACGGCCCACTCGCCCCCCCCACAGGGCGCAGTGACATCACTGCAGTGCTTTCCAGAGAAGCTGGAGAGCCTGGCTCTGCACTTCCCTCCCCAGCAGCAGGAGGCAGCAGAAACCAGCTCTGAAGTGGATCTGAGACAGATCAGCGCACAGGTGCATTTAGAGGCTGTAGACAGGAGCAGAGGTGCATCATGGGATTGTGACTCATTAATGGTGTCAAAAAATATTCAAGGCCGTCAGAGGGGTTTCACGGGGGATAAAGCATTCAGTTGTGTTGAGTGTGGGAAGAGTTTCACCCAGTTAAAGAACCTCCAAGCTCACCTGAAATACCATGCAGGAGAGAGACCGCACAGATGCAGCCAGTGTGGGAAAAGCTTCCTCTATCAGAGTCGGCTTAAGGTTCATCTGCTGAGCCACACTGGGGAGAGGCCATTTAGCTGCACTTACTGTGAAAAAAGCTTCCTGTCTCTCTATGACCTCAAAGTGCATCAGCGCAACCACACGGGAGAGAAACCGTACCGCTGCTCGCAGTGTGGGAAAGGTTTCACGCGGCTGAGCATCCTTAAGGAACACGGGATCATTCACTCCAAAGAGAAATCGTTCGGCTGCACGCTGTGTGGGAAGAGGTTCACTCGGCCCAGTAATCTTAAGGCTCACTTGAGACGCCACGTAGTGGAGAAACAGCACAGCTGCACACTGTGCGGAAAGAGCTTTCTCTATTTGTGCCGCCTTAAAAAGCACCTTAAAAAAGTCCACTGGACAGACACTACTACTAGCATGTAGTGTGGTAAGAGATTCATGCAGTAATTTTGGCTGTTCTACAGTTATTATATCTATGCTGGTAATCAAGTTAAAACTTAAATTCAGCCAGTGGTGCCTCTTGACTGATATGAGTACTGTAGGCAGCAGTTTTTTGGATGCGTCGTCATAATTGTCCGTTTTGACAATATGGCTGAAACTTATTCATTGCTTATTTTTTAAGCCTGCAGTTGTACATGGCGAGGGCGTTTTTGTAAGTGAACATTTACAGGTGTATATATTTTCACAATCTAAGTCCTCTGTCTTCAGCAGAAAAATAGGCCTCATCCATAGCTTTGTGCTTTTGAGTTGTATTTATCTGACTGGGTGAAACAAGGCTTTCAGAAACCGGGAATTGTGGGCCGTTTTTCAGTTTCTGTGCAGTAAATACCCCAGATAGTGTTCAGTGTTAGCTGATTTGAGTCAGTGGGAATATGAAGTACAGAGGACCGCTTTCATGCAGATTGGTTTGACTTAATATCATAAGAAACACATAATAGCATAAATAGACATACATTTAAACATAAATATGTAGCAACATAAATGTATAATCAGTTAAATATTAGTATTGTTGAAGGTTGTGAGTGCACACCAGCAGTAGTGTGAGCCAAACACTTCAGGAAACACCACTCCTGCATTCAGTGTGTGAGCAGTGTTCTGTGGGTGTGTGAGCAGTGTTCAGCGAGTGTGTGAGCAGTGTTCAGTGGGTGTGTGAGCAGTGTTCAGTGAGTGTGTGAGCAGTGTTCAGTGAGTGTATGTGCAGTGTTCAGTGAGTGTGTGTGTGAGTAGTGTTCAATGAGTGAATGTGTGAGCAGTGTTCAGTGAGTGGGTGTGTGAGCAGTGTACAGTGAGTGTGTGAGCAGTGTTCAGTGAGTGTGTGAGCAGTGTTCAGTGAGTTAGTGAGCAGTGTTCAGTGAGTGTGTGAGCAGTGTTCAGTGAGTGGGTGTGTGAGCGGTGTTCAGTGAGTGTGTGAGCAGTGTTCCGTGAGTGAGTGAGTGGGTGTGTGAGCAGTGTTCAGTGAATGAGTGTGTGAGCAGTGTTCAGTGAGTGTGTGAGCAGTGTTCAGTGACTGGGTGTGTGAGCAATGTTCAGTGAGTGTGTGTGCAGTGTTCAGTGAGTGTATGTACAGTGTTCATTGAGTGAGTGTGTGAGCAGTGTTCAGTGAGAGTGTGTGAGCAGTGTACAGTGAGTGTATGTACAGTGTTCAGTGAGTGAGTGTGTGAGCAGTGTTCAGTGAGTGGATGTGTGAGCAGTGTTCAGTGAGTGTGTGTGCAGTGTTCAGTGAGTGTGTGAGCAGTGTTCAGTGAGTGGATGTGTGAGCAGTGTTCAGTGAGTGTGTGTGCAGTGTTCAGTGAGTGTGTGAGCAGTGTTCAGTGAGTGTATGTGCAGTGTTCAGTGAGTGTGTGTGTGAGCAGTGTTCAGTGAGTAATTTGTGTGAGCAGTGTACAGTGAGTGTGTGTGTGAGCAGTGTTCAGTGAGTGAGTGTGTGAGCAGTGTTCAGTGAGTGTGTGTGCAGTGTTCAGTGAGTGTGTGAGCAGTGTTCAGTGAGTGTATGTGCAGTGTTCAGTGAGTGTGTGTGTGAGCAGTGTTCAGTGAGTGAGTGAGTGGGTGTGTGAGCAGTGTTCAGTGAGTGAGTGAGTGAGTGTGTGAGCAGTGTTCAGTGAGTGTGTGTGCAGTGTACAGTGAGTGTATGTGCAGTGTTCAGTGAGTGTGTGTGTGAGCAGTGTTCAGTGAGTGAGTGAGTGGGTGTGTGAGCAGTGTTCAGTGAGTGGGTGTGTGAGCAGTGTTCAGTGAGTGAGTGAGTGAGTGTGTGAGCAGTGTTCAGTGAGTGAGTGAGTGAGTGTGTGAGCAGTGTTCAGTGAGTGAGTGAGTGGGTGTGTGAGCAGTGTTCAGTGAGTGGGTGTGTGAGTAGTGTTCAGTGAGTGAGTGAGTGAGTGTGTGAGCAGTGTTCAGTGAGTGAGTGAGTGGGTGTGTGAGCAGTGTTCAGTGAGTGGGTGTGTGAGCAGTGTTCAGTGAGTGAGTGAGTGAGTGTGTGAGCAGTGTTCAGTGAGTGAGTGAGTGAGTGTGTGAGCGGTGTTCAGTCAGGCTGTACTGCATGTGCAGTGGTCCTGTACAGCACAGCTGCTCTGTGGTCCCGTGTCCCCTTTCCTCAGTGTTATCACGAGTGTTTTCTGTGGTGTTTGGGGGCAGATCTGCAGCAGCTGCACTGTTAGCGAAGCAGAGCTGTCAGTCGGGTGCTTCTGATGTCTGTAATGAGCATGCTACTAACACGTGTGTGGAAAAGTGAATTCACTCTGAGAATGTGACCCTAAGATGCTTTCCATTTGTCATTAATTAAAGTGACTAAAATCTCAAGTGTTCAGTAACGTGCTTCTTGGAGTGTTTATTTGGCCCCATAAAAACAGAACATGGGGAGGACATTTTTAGGGGTCTCGCTGAGGGTCAATACGGGGAGGTCATCGGCTTTTAGAAGTTTGTGCATGGGACAGCATACACAAATTGTGTATGTTGTCCATGTCATTGTCATGTGACTCTACTCACAATGAAGAGCAGCTTGTAATTTATCAGTGTGCTCAAACACTCAAACTTCTCATTGCGTGCCGGTGGTTGCCTTTATGAAAGGTTTGTGCAAATACATGGTTATTTTCCCAGGGAACTTTTGGGAAACGGCCAGTTTCCTTAAAGATCTTTCGCGTGCCATTACAGGACGTCACTAACTACAGACGGCAGAATCGCAGATCTGTCCTCTCACACCAGACGCCCAGCAGAAATCCTGCTTCTGTCAGTTCCCATCAGAGGGATTTGGCTGAAGCAGCAGCAGCTGTGTGCACATCACTCCTTTGACTCAATCAGCTGTGAAAAAAATTGTATCTTTTCAAACACAGTTGGGTCATTCGGTTTAAAAACCCACAACCTGGCAACATCAAAATCTGGCAACCACATTGTCCAGACCGCACACTCATCCCAGTTTGTATGACTTTATTAAGCCTTCCCAAATCCACCTCAGTGGGGAGTCTCAAGCACCAGGCCTTCAGGAGGTCTTATTACCATGACAACAAAAGAACCCTGCATGTGTGTGGAGTCTGAATGAGGTGTGAGTAACAGCTAGAACTTCTGTTATCATCACATACAGTCCCTAACAGCCACTCAGGCTTCACAAACTCTACAACCAATCATATAACTTCACACTCAACAAAATAAGCACTATGATTAGTTCAGGTCACTCAGTCAGTCATGAAATGTGCTAGCTTTGTCCATCTGGGGGGGTTTGTGATGGCCTGCTGTCCTGTCACTCGCTGACTGACAGACAGGTGGCGCTGTGTAGTGAATCCCCTTTTTATCCTTTGCAGGTGCATCAGTTAACAGCCACAAACTTACGAGCAAAAAGAGGAAAAACCAAGTCGACGGACGGGCAGAGAGAGTTCAGTGTAAGCCTCCGCAAATCGTGCTCTTGTGATTATAAAACATCACATTGCCATTAACTGTTCTTGTGTGTATACATTTATATATAGTGTATAGTGTTCAGTAATGCCTGTAATATACCGTATGACCATTCATTTAAACGTGTCTTATGTGTCTCTCTTTAGAATGTGGCCAGAAAGGTACTTACACAGTTCCAGGTTTGGCAGAACCCCTGCTACAGCAAAAATATTGACTGGAACCCACTAACAGCCAAGGTACAACTGCACTGTTCCTTCCATAGCAGTAATGGAGTGAGATCTGTGTTGAACACTGGGGCACACTCCGTGCTGTGACAATGGATGACAGGTGATGAATGAATAAGCATGCAGTTTCAATCTCATTATGGAGACATTGCTTTACCTTGCCAGTGGTGTCCACCCAATGTATGATCTTTATCGTATCAAGCGCTATGACCTTTAAACACACAGGGCCTCTAGTGTATGGATCTCTCCCCAGATCATTTCTGCGTTACCCCAGCTACGCGGTCGGGAAACGGAGGTGGTCGACCGCTGCACCAAGATGCTTAAGAACCGCAGGGAATATCTGCGCAGGACTGGCCAGGTACCAAACATCAAAAACCAATCAATCAATCAATCAATCAGTTAATCAGTCACTCAATCAATCAGTCAATCAATCATGCTGCAAACCATTTGTCCTCACCAAATTTGGTATGTAAGTGCAGTATTTAATTCTGAGCATGCATGAGATCTTTGGCACCTCCCTGCCAATAGATGGCACTATACCTAGCACATAATTTTAAAATGGTCAACTCTTCAACTCTTCAACCGTTTGATCAATCAAGTTGAAATCTGGTGTCCTCCATCTTCGTGCAGTTCTCCAACAGTGAGTCCAAAGACCAAAAGACATCTTAAAAAACATGGCTGCCATCATCCAATCGGATATCAGCAGCCATTCGACAGGCTTAGCCATGGCCAATGATCATGAAACTTGGTGAATATGTTGAACTCTCGACTTATTACTACCATGTAAATTTTTGGATCAGTTGGCCTTCAGGGGGCTTTATAGAAAATGTGCATCTTTACAAAGAATGCATCTTTGGCAATGGTAAATGGAAAATCATATAATTTGCATCAGTAGATCTTACTCCTTGAGCTAAACAACTTTGCCTCAAGACACACCATTAGTAACCATTTTGATTTTCCACCATTTAGAATTTTTTTAAAGGATAATTTTATTTAAAGGATATTTTTTGTCTTCTACACAGTTGATCCAATCTTTGCCCAATTTGACATGCCTGGTGTAACCAGAAAAAATGTACCACTTTTTTGATGTGCAAACCATTTGTCTGTGACATGTCAATCAGTTATTGTGGGTGTAGCCATTTTTACTAAAACAGCTGTAACTGACGAACACTATGTCCAATCCTCACCAAATTTGGTAACCAATCGCAGTACATGATTCTGAGGATGCACACACGTTTGTACGCCTCTCGACCAATAGGTGGCGCTATAACAAATAAGTATAAATGCCTACAACTCTTCAACTGTTTGAAGAATCTGGTTATAAATTGGTATCTTCCATCTCTCTGTAAGTTCCCAATGGGGGGTCCAAATCTAAAAAGATTTCTTTAAAATATGGCCGCCATCAGCCAATCAGATATCAACAGACATACAACAAGCTTAGCACTGACCAATCCTCATGAAACTTGGTGAATAAGTTGACAAGTTGATGTCTTCACTTGGTACTATGATGTAAATTTTTAGATCATTTGGCCTGGAAGCGTGCTATAGTTAATGTCCAGATTGATTTTCCACCATTTTGAATTTCTGACAAGACCTACTTTTGCAAACTAGTCCAAGGCCATTTGGCTTCCTGTTACCAAATTAGGCTTGAAAGAATCTGTGGAGTCTGTAATTGAATATTCATCAAAAATGTTGGAAGTTTCAAATCAGTATGTCTGTAGCATGCAAATCAATTATTATGGGCATGGCTGTTGTGACTGAAACAGCTGTAACTTGTGAATGCTTTGTCTGATCATCATGAAACTTGGCATACATATGCAATGGTTGTCTCTGATGCAGGTAATTTTGTGGCCTTTTGGCAAGAGGTGATGCTGGAATAAGAAAATACATAAAAATGCCTATCTTAAAAATTCATAATTACTCCATTCTGCTTGGACCCTATTAATTACCGCTTGCGGTTATATTTATTATTTGTTACTGCTAGCTCGCTAGCCAGCGATATATCTCTCTCTCAGTAGCCAGCAAGCTGCCTAGCAATCTCTCTATCTGTCCGTTATCTAGCCAGCAATCCCTCACTCTCTCTCTCTCTCTCTCTCTCTATATATATATATATATATATATATATATATATATATATATATCACTAGTTACCTAGCTAGCTCGCAATCTCTCAACATCTCTCTCACAAGCTCGCTAGCTATCTCTGAATAGCTAACATTATCTAGCTAGTGAGAGAGATAGAAATAGCCATGGGCAACTTTTCTCTGGCAACTTTTGTCGTTCAGTTCCAGACTTCTGTCTACTTTGCTGACCGAATCACTTGCTGTGTGGGTGACATTTGTGAGTTTGAGTTTGAATGAGAGGAATTTCCTGCGTGAGACTGACCCTCTTCTTCCTGCTTCTCAGGTCACCCCTCCGAAACACCTAATCGCTGGAGCCCCGCCTCCAAAAGCAGCCCCCAATCACATGCTGAGTTCACGGTGAGAGATACCAAGACCATCTGTCCTTCAGTGTGGCTAGTAAAAATGTTTCAGTATGTTTACATAGAATGTAATGTGTTATTCCCCATGAAAACAATGACAGTATTATTCTACAAATGCCAAAAGTATAGTTCAATATATAAACTTATTGTATTGTAAATATTGGTTAATATTTAATTTACTGTTTAATTTAATATTCAGATATTCCCAGTACGTGGTATTTTTCCCAGTATTCCCAGTGACCACATTGACCACAGAACCCAATGCATGCAAAAAGCATGCTATATTTCTGGCCATAATAGCTTCTGTGTGTGGATGGGCCCCACGGTCTGGTATCTGTTAAGGCTCTGTTCCAGTGTGTGGATGGGCCCCATGGTCTGGTATCTGTTAAGGCTCTGTTCCAGTGTGTGGATGGGCCCCACGGTCTGGTATCTGTTAAGGCTCTGTTCCAGTGTGTGGATGGGCCCCATGGTCTGGTATCTGTTAAGGCTCTGTTCCAGTGTGTGGATGGGCCCCATGGTCTGGTATCTGTTAAGGCTCTGTTCCAGTGTGCGTATTAGCCGAACCTAACACATTTATGACAGTAAGGACTGATTGTGTACATAGTTTCATGGCACATCTGAGCAAACACAAAATGTTCTCACAATGTTCCTGGAATGTTTTGTCATCACACTTGCTATGTCATGGCAGCAGCATTGTGAGAAGGTTTTGCATGAGCTGGGATCATAAGTATCTGAATAAGAGGTCAGATACGTTTAGGAGAGTCTGCCGCATGTCCTCCTTGTAACCATGGGCCGACTGATTTTGCAGGACCCGGTGATGGGAGGGAGGGGGGCAGTGCTGTCCCTGTTCTGCAGAACGAACCGAAGTGCCCCTGCCAGGGACTCGACTTTTAGACCCTTCATGTCTGAGACGCCTGAGAGCCGGAGCAACTCAGGGTGATGAGAAGACTCGCTATCGACACCAGACAGGAAAATGTCTTTGTGTTAACATTACGTCTTTTTATACCCAGTAATAAATCATTGTGCTACATGATATTGGCCGACTGGGTTATTGGCAGCTACACTACACCTTTGTCTCAGTGCGCTAACACAAACAGGTCTAAACAGGGTTAAAGAGTCTATTTCACACACACACACACACACACACAGGTCATATGTACAGGTAAAACAGAAACATGGAAAGGCCAGTTTAAAGTCATGAATACGGGACTGAGCCACTACCATGGCACAGAGTCGCTCAGAGTATGGAATCCTGCAGGAGGAACACAATACCACTGTTCCGCAAAAAACACAATCCACTCACGCTTAGCTGACGCAAGTGTAAAACACGAGGTGACATTGCAGAATATATATCATAGATGCTGGATGAGGTTCTGATCTGGTCACTGATGCCATGACACTTGGCTGACATCAGTGTAATTCCACTCAAACCACTGGGTGGCGCTCCTGCTCTGTGGATGGTGGGGCTGTAATGTTAACATTATGTAAAATATATAAAACCCAAGGTGCGTGTGTGTGGCATTGGAATGGCAGGTGTTTCTCCAGGCTGGCATGTCGCTTTCCTATACAGTGCCGAGAGCTGCTGCTTTATTCTCTTCCAGAGCTGTGCAGCTCCACATTTAAACAACTCGCCTGTTTTCTCCATTCTCCATATATATATATATATATACAACAATTGCAGAAGCAATTCCAGCCTTGCTCTTTTAATCTCATTTTCAAAAGTTGTTTTTAACAGCCTTTTCTCAATGAAATGTTCTCTCATTCACCGTGCCGCAAATTCAGTATGATGTACATACGAAATAATAATCCCCAAGTTGAGCTAAAATACAATTTACTTATCATTTCCGCTCGAGGCCAGTTGGGGATAATTATGACTAAAATAGTTTCGATGTGAATAGGTAGTTTTTCCAACGCTTTATTTTCAGGTATGGTCCTCTGAGGCCACCGTAGTCGTCGTTAATGGAGAACTACATGTACAGCTTTGTGTGACTACAAACGTGAAATGTACACATACTACAACACTGGAATAACTTCACGTCGCCACTGGTATTAAAAATAACTCAAATATAATTTTCCGCTTACTAGTAAAGAGCATTCCCCAGTGACGCATAGCTACCGCTGATAGCCAGCTAGCTGACCAGTGCTACCTCGCTATTGTTGACATATAGCTAGCTGGCTAAGTAGCTAGCTGCCTATGCAAAAACTGTAGTAGCATGATATAACGTTTCCTAATTATGCTCAATAATGCTATTGTTTGCTTGTTTTTTTCTTCTAGCGTTTAAAAGCATAAATTAAGTTTTTCATGTTCGGTTAACACGCTATCTTCATTATCTTGCAAACTATCAATATGGTAGCCCCGGTGTTGATTACAGTGTGCTAAAAGCTTAGCCACCCAACACATTAGCCCCAGCGTAAATTTAATTATCGAACTGTGAGTTTTTGCAACAAAACAAGACACCATATCACTGTCATCGGCTCTGGGTTTTCAGCTGAGTGGTCTGAACTTATTTGACACTGACTTATATTTTAAACCAAAGCCAACTGGTATTTTGACATGTCCCATTCTGAAACAATGTCGACATAAATTTACAAAAATAAAGACGTTTATGTTTGCAAAGGTACGGCCGATTCGTTCCTGAGCAGATAAAGCTCTCCTTGTTTCTTGATGGTGATTGAGAAACCATTTGTTAACTAGTTTTGTCTGTTTTCTTGGCTTGGTTGAGTTTTTGAAGACTGTGATAAATTTGCATCCTTTGGCAGACAGATTATACCTTTATGGTCAGCCCGGCAACCCTGGCTACTGGTGCGCTCAGATTGTAGTAGCAGGGAATTAAGAAATTTAAAGTGCTCAGGAAGTTTGAATTTGCCCAATATTTCAACAGTTCACCAGTGTCTGTGAGCACAAGTCTGGTTCAGTTTCAGGGTAATTTGTGGTGAATCTTTTTCATTCTTGGGCACTAAGGTAAGAAGAGGGCACAAGAAACTGGGGGTCAGTGGAGGGACCGGACTGCTACGGAGAGGAAGTGGAGACCTTGGGACAGGAAGTAGAGACCCTGGGACGTGCCGTGGAGTCGGCGCTCAAACGCTCGCCAACATGTCAGACGCCATCCTCACTTTCCAAGTCCAGCTCTCCACTGTTATGGAAACGGTGCTCAAGTCGGCCATGTATGAGATCACCCGGCTGGTGGAGGACAGCTTCCTGGAGGAAGTGGCTCGGAGCAAACAGGAAGTGGAGGCCCTGAGGCAGCGGCTGCAGTGGTCAGAGAGCCGGCGCAGAGAGCGAGAGAGCGGTGGGCGAGCGAGGTGCCTGGACTGCGGCAGAGTCGGAGTTTCCAGCGAGGAGTCAGAGGACCCACCCTCAGAAACACTGTCCGGTTAGAAACCACCTTCTCATTCTGAAACCCATCAAGTGTGTATGATGTGTGTGTATTATGACGTGTGTGTATGTATAAGTGTGTATGTATGTGTATATTATGACGTGTGTGTGTATGTGTAAGTGTGTATGTGTATGTATAAGTGTGTATGATGTGTGTGTATTATGACGTGTGTGTGTATGTGTAAGTGTGTATGATGTGTGTGTATTATGACGTGTGTGTGTATGTGTAGTGTGTATGATGTGTGTGTGTGTTATGGCGTGTGTAGCAGCTGTTGAAAGGGGCGTTTGTGTGTCTGTGTTGATGCAGGAGCTGAAGCAGACCCTCCTCCTCCTCTCAGTAAGGGCTGTGCTGAGCCGGAGTGGAGCCCCGCTGTGGGACAGGACACAGCGCCCTCTTCAGGCAGCCTCCTGCCAGAGCGGCAGAGCAGCAGGCCGCGCGGCGGGGAGGCCTGCGGGGCGTACGAGTCGGAGGCGGGACAGGAAGCCGCCGCCCGCAGACTCGGTCTGGCTGGGCCTCAGCGCTGCGGGCCACGCCGCAGTGACCCCGACTCGCAGCGCGTCACCTGGACCACCTTTAAATTAGGGGACAGCCACGCTGAGGCGGAGGGGCTGGACCCCCCGTACGCTGCAGCGGCAGAGCCAGCCAGTCCGCAGGCTCACAGGGACCCGCAGCCCCGCCCCGCTGAGGAGGGGGCGGGGAACAGCGCCTCCCCTCTGCAGTACCTTAATGTGAAATCGGAGGCGCTGCTCATTAAAGAGGAGGCGGAGGTGCAGCCCGTGTGCAGTGAGGAGCTCAGATGGGACGTAGCTCACAGGGAGTCCTGGGACAGAGGAGACCTGCAGGTAGAGCACACGGCCCACTCGCCCCCCCCACAGGGCGCAGTGACATCACTGCAGTGCTTTCCAGAGAAGCTGGAGAGCCTGGCTCTGCGCTTCCCTCCCCAGCAGCAGGGGGCAGCAAAGACCAGCTCTGAAGTGGATCTGAGACAGACCAGAGCACAGGTGCATTTAGAGTCTGTAGACAGGAGCAGAGGTGCATCATGGGATTGTGACTCATTAATGGTGTCAATAAATATTCAAGGCCGTCAGAGGGGCTTCACGGGGGATAAAGCATTCAGTTGTGTTGAGTGTGGGAAGAGTTTCACCCAGTTAAAGAACCTCCAAGCTCACCTGAAATACCATGCAGGAGAGAGACCGCACAGATGCAGCCAGTGTGGGAAAAGCTTCCTCTATCAGAGTCGGCTTAAGGTTCATCTGCTGAGCCACACTGGGGAGAGGCCGTTCTATGACCTCAAAGTGCATCAGCGCAACCACACGGGAGAGAAACCGTACCGCTGCTCGCAGTGTGGGAAAGGTTTCACGCGGCTGAGCATCCTTAAGGAACACGGGATCATTCACTCCAAAGAGAAATCGTTCGGCTGCACGCTGTGTGGGAAGAGGTTCACTCGGCCCAGTAATCTTAAGGCTCACTTGAGACGCCACGTAGTGGAGAAACAGCACAGCTGCACACTGTGCGGAAAGAGCTTTCTCTATTTGTGCCGCCTTAAAAAGCACCTTAAAAAAGTCCACTGGACAGACACTACTGCTAGCATGTAGTGTGGTAAGAGATTCATGCAGTAATTTTGGCTGTTCTACAGTTATTATATCTATGCTGGTAATCAAGTTAAAACTTAAATTCAGCCAGTGATGCCTCTTGACTGATATGAGAACTGTAGGCAGCACTTTCTTGGACGTTGGTTCAGTGAGCATGTGAACAGTGTTCAGTGAGTGGGTGTGTGAGCAGTGTTCAGTGAGTGGATGTGTGAGCAGTGTTCAGTGAGTGGATGTGTGAGCAGTGTACACTGAGTGTGTGTGTGAGCAGTGTTCAGTGAATGAGTGTGTGAGCAGTGTACACTGAGTGTGTGTGAGCAGTGTTCAGTGAGTGGGTGTGTGAGCAGTGTTCAGTGAGTGGGTGTGTGAGCAGTGTTCAGTGAGTGGATGTGTGAGCAGTGTTCAGTGAGTGTGTGTGTGAGCAGTGTTCAGTGAGTGGATGTGTGAGCAGTGTTCAGTGAGTGGGTGTGTGAGCAGTGTTCAGTGAGTGAGTGAGTGAGTGGGTGTATAAGCAGTGTTCAGTGAATGAGTGTGTGAGCAGTGTTCAGTGAGTGTGTGAGCAGTGTTCAGTGAGTGGGTGTGTGAGCAGTGTTCAGTGAGTGAGTGAGTGAGTGTGTGAGCAGTGTTCCGTGAATGTGTGAGCAGTGTTCAGTGAGTGGGTGTGTGAGCAGTGTTCAGTGAGTGAGTGAGTGGGTGTGTTCAGTGAGTGTGTGAGCAGTGTTCAATGAGTGGGTGTGTGAGCAGTGTTCAGTGAGTGAGTGAGTGAGTGTGTGAGCAGTGTTCCGTGAATGTGTGAGCAGTGTTCAGTGAGTGGGTGTGTGAGCAGTGTTCAGTGAGTGAGTGAGTGGGTGTGTGAGCAGTGTTCAGTGAATGAGTGTGTGAGCAGTGTTCAGTGAGTGTGTGAGCAGTGTTCAGTGACTGGGTGTGTGAGCAGTGTTCAGTGAGTGGGTGTGTGAGCAGTGTTCAGTGAGTGAGTGAGTGGGTGTGTGAGCAGTGTTCAGTGAGTGAGTGAGTGAGTGGGTGTGTGAGCAGTGTTCAGTGAGTGAGTGAGTGAGCGGTGTTCAGTGAGTGTGTGAACAGTGTTCAGTGAGTGAGTGAGTGGGTGTGTGAGCAGTGTTCAGTGAATGAGTGTGTGAGCAGTGTTCAGTGAGTGTGTGAGCAGTGTTCAGTGACTGGGTGTGTGAGCAGTGTTCAGTGACTGGGTGTGTGAGCAGTGTTCAGTGAGTGGGTGTGTGAGCAGTGTTCAGTGAGTGAGTGAGTGGGTGTGTGAGCAGTGTTCAGTGAGTGAGTGAGTGAGTGAGTGTGTGAGCAGTGTTCAGTCAGGCTGTACTGCATGTGCAGTGGTCCTGTACAGCACAGCTGCTCTGTGGTCCCGTGTCCCCGTTCCTCAGTGTGATCACGAGTGTTTTCTGTGGTGTTTGGGGGCAGATCTGCAGCAGCTGCACTGTTAGCGAAGCAGAGCTGTCAGTCGGGTGCTTCTGATGTCTGTAATTTCCATTTGTCATTAATTAAAGTGACTAAAATCTAGTTCAGTATCGTGCTTCTTGGCATATTTATTTGGCCCCATAAAAACAGGACATGCGGAGGACATTTTTAGGGGTCTCGCTGAGGGTCAGTATGGGGAGGTCATCGGCTTTTAGAGGACCAGACCGCAGACTGATCCCAGTTTGTATGACTTTATTAAGCCTTCCCAAATCCACCTCAGTGGGGAGTCTCAAGCACCAGGCCTTCAGGAGGTCTTATTACCATGACAACAAAAGAACCCTGCATGTGTGTGGAGTCTGAATGAGGTGTGAGTAACAGCTAGAACTTCTGTTATCATCACATACAGTCCCTAACAGCCACTCAGGCTTCACAAACTCTACAACCAATCATATAACTTCACACTCAACAAAATAAGCACTATGATTAGTTCAGGTCACTCAGTCAGTCATGAAATGTGCTAGCTCCACCCATTTGGGGGGTTTGTGATGGCCTGCTGTCCTGTCACTCGCTGACTGACAGACAGGTGGCGCTGTGTAGTGAATACCCTTTTTATCCTTTGCAGGTGCATCAGTTAACAGCCACAAACTTACGAGCAAAAAGAGGAAAAACCAAGTCGACGGACGGGCAGAGAGAGTTCAGTGTAAGCCTCCGCAAATCGTGCTCTTGTGATTATAAAACATCACATTGCCATTAACTGTTCTTGTGTGTATACATTTATATATAGTGTATAGTGTTCAGTAATGCCTGTAATATACCTTATGACCATTCATTTAAACATGTGTCTTATGTGTCTCTCTTTAGAATGTGGCCAGACAGGTACTTACACAGTTCCAGGTTTGGCAGAACGCCTGCTACAGCAAAAATATTGACTGGAACCCAGTAACAGCCAAGGTACAACTGCACTGTTCCTTCCATAGCAGTAATGCAGTGAGATCTGTGTTGAACACTGCCTATGTTCCCGCCTCACTAAATGCTAATTTTGTACTATGGCCAAAGAAATAGTTTCATGAGGCACACTCCGTGCTGTGACAATGGATGACGGATGGCAGGAACATGAATAATCGTGAAATTTCACTCTCATGGAGACATTGCTTTACCTTGCCAATGGTGTCCACACAATGTATGCTCTTTATCATATCAAGCGCTATGACATTTAAACACAGGGCCTCTAGCGTATGGAGCACTATGGCTCGCTGGTGGAATGACCTCCCTGTGGCGGTCAGAACAGCAGAGAATCTGACTACCTTCAAACGCAGACTAAAGACTCATCTCTTCAGGCTGCACCTGTCCCCACCCCTCCCTAGCCTATAGTTTAGCTCAATGTACCTAGGTAGGCTAATACGATCACGTTAGTTTTTATTTGGCAGGATTGTTTTTGTCTGATTCTGATTAGGCAAATGTGATTTCACTGCTAGTTTGTACTTGGCAGGATTGTTTGTTTGTTTGCTGAACAGGTTACCCTACAGGGTTGGAGTCCTGATCTATGTGGTCACTTCTGGCACTACGATCTTTACTACACTCTAGTGTGTTTCTTTTGCACCTCTGCACCTTGAACTAATGCACTTGTTGTACGTCGCTCTGGATAAGAGCGTCTGCTAAATGCCTGTAATGTAATGTAATGTAATGGCATTTAAACACACAGGGCCTCTAGTGTATGGAGCGCTATGAGCACTATGGCCTTTAAACACACAGGGCCTCTAGTGTATGGAGCACTATGACCTTTAAACACACTGGGCCTCTAGTGTATGGAGCACTATGACCTTTAAACACACAGGGCCTCTAGTGTATGGAGCACTATGAGCACTATGGCCTTTAAACACACAGGGCCTCTAGTGTATGGAGCACTATGACCTTTAAACACACGGGGCCTCTAGTGTATGGAGCACTATGAGCACTATGGCCTTTAAACACACAGGGCCTCTAGTGTATGGAGCACTATGACCTTTAAACACACAGGGCCTCTAGTTTATGGAGCGCTATGACCTTTAAACACACAGGGCCTCTAGTGTATGGATCTCTCCCCAGATCATTTCTGCGTTACCCCAGCTACGCGGTCGGGAAACGGAGGTGGTCGACCGCTGCACCAAGATGCTTCAGAACCGCAGGGAATATCTGCGCAGGACTGGCCAGGTACCAAACATCAAAAACCAATCAATCAATCAATCAATCAGTCAATCAATCAAACAAACAGTCAACAAATCAGTCAATCAATTATTCATTCAAACAATCAATCAACCAAAGAATTTAATAATCAGCCAACTACTCAGACAACAAAGAAATCATTCAAACCAAACAGTCAACCAATGTATCTATCAACCAACCTATCGGTCAATCAGTCAATTGATCTCTCATTCATAAAAACAACATAAATCGATCAATAAATTCAATTCAATTCAATTCAATTCACTTTCTTTGTCCCCGAGGGGCAATTGGAGAGGCACATAGAGTAGTACGATTAACAAGTAACACAATACAGGAGAAAAATAAAAAATAAAAAACACACATAACATACAGTGCAACAATGCTGATTTTGAGGCAAAATAGATAAAAAAAATTGGGCAATCACTCAGTTAACCAAAGACTCGTTCAGTCTCACAGGCATTTTTGAGTGTGAGTGTGAATGAGAGTGTGTGTGTGTGTGTGTGAGTGTGATTGAGAGTGAGAGTGTGTGTGTGTGTGTGTGAGTGTGAGTGTGAATGAGAGTGAGAGAATGTGTGTGTGAGTGTGAATGAGAGTGAGAGAATGTGTGTGTGAGTGTGAATGAGAGAGAGAGAATATGTGTGTGAGTGTGAGTGAGAGAATGTGTGTGTGAGTGTGAATGAGAGAGAGAGAATATGTGTGTGAGTGTGAATGAGAGTGTGAGTGTGAGTGTGAATGAGAGTGTGAGTGTGAGTGTGAATGAGAGTGTGAGTGTGAGTGTGAATGAGAGTGTGAGTGTGAGTGTGAATGAGAGTGTGAGTGTGAATGAGAGTGTGAGTGTGAGTGTGAATGAGAGTGTGAGTGTGAGTGTGAATGAGAGTGTGAGTGTGAGTGTGAATGAGAGTGTGAGTGTGAGTGTGATTGAGAGTGAGAGTGTGTGTGTGTGTGTGTGTGTGAGTGTGAGTGTGAATGAGAGTGAGAGAATGTGTGTGTGAGTGTGAATGAGAGAGAGAGAATATGTGTGTGAGTGTGAATGAGAGTGTGAGTGTGAGTGTGAATGAGAGTGTGAGTGAGTGTGAATGAGAGAGAGAGAGTATGTGTGTGAGTGTGAATGAGAGTGTGAGTGTGAGTGTGAATGAGAGTGTGAGTGTGAGTGTGAATGAGAGTGTGAGTGTGAGTGTGAATGAGAGTGTGAGTGTGAGTGTGAATGAGAGTGTGAGTGTGAGTGTGAGTGTGAATGAGAGTGTGAGTGTGAATGAGAGTGTGAGTGTGAGTGTGAATGAGAGTGTGAGTGTGAGTTTGAATGAGAGGAATTTCCTGTGTGAGACTGATCCTCTTCTTCCTGCTTTCAGGTCACCCCTCCGAAATACCTCATCTCTGGAGCCCCACCTCCAGAAACAGTCCCCAATCACATGCTGAGTTGAGAGACAGACTCCAAGAGCATCAGCCTTTCACTATGGCCATTAATTTTCCTAAGATTTTATAGATTTTCTGTGTATTCAGTATGTTTACATGGAATGTAATGTTGTGTTTTCCTCCATGAAAATAATGACGGTATTATTCTACAAATACAAAAAGGTTTTTTTTTGTTTGTTTTTTTGCTAGAACACCATTACAGAACCAACAAAACCCTTCAGTGCTAGAACAGCATTACAGAACCACCAGAACCTTTAGTGCTAGAACACCATTACAGAACCAACAGAACCCTTCGGTGCTAGAACAGCATTACAGAACCAACAGAACCCTTCAGTGCTAGAACAGCATTACAGAACCAACAGAACCCTTCTCTCTTGGAACACCATTACAGGACCACCAGAACCCTTCAGTGCTACAGGAGTAAGAGATGACTGCAGCACAAC
This sequence comes from Anguilla anguilla, assembly GCF_013347855.1. NCBI lineage: Eukaryota > Metazoa > Chordata > Actinopteri > Anguilliformes > Anguillidae > Anguilla > Anguilla anguilla. Next base: position 65,542,486 of record NC_049205.1, read on the forward strand.
TAGGAATGCTCAGGCTGGTCTGCCCAAGGCCCCGCCCATCCATCTACAAGAGGCCCCGCCCACCTGCCCTCCAATGAACTGAGATCGAAAGGCAGTACATATCTAAATAAAGTATGGATATAAAAATGTGACATTTTTCTAAAATATTGTCCTTTGCGGGTGCATTTTGTTCTAAAAATATGCATTCTCTTGCTGAGCAAATAACAGGCTGAGGGGATGTGGGATGAAGTGAGCAAGATTAAAAATGTACATTTTGCTAGGAAACCAGGAACTGATGTACGATTACATTCCAATACTCTACTCCATCGGACCGTTTAAATAACATTTCAAATAAAATATATAAAACCCAAAGTGCATGTGTGTGGCATTGGAATGGCAGGTGTTTCTCCAGGCTGGCATATAGCTTTCCTATACAGTGCCGAGAGCTCTTTTCAGTGCAGCTCTACATTTAAACAACTTGCTTGTTTTTTCCAGGCTTTGCTGTAGCAGCAGTAGCTTTAGATCAGAGCTAAAATAACCAAGCTCGGTGAGGGGGAGGGGGCAGTGGAACGCAGGCAAAATATACATACAATAATGCCAGAAGCAATTCTAGCCTTGCTCTCTTAATCTCATTTCCAAACCTTATTTTTTAACAGATTTTTCTCAATTAAATGTTCTCTCATTCACCCTGCCACAAAGTAAATATGAATGTATATATGTGGCAAGATCATCCAAACGTTGAGCTAAAATATAATTTCCCTATTATTGAAGTTCGAGGCCAAATTTGGGATAATTATGATAAAAATATTTTTTTCTTTATGAATCGGTTGGTGACGTTTTACAAACGCTTTATTTTCACGTGTTTCGGTCCTCTGAGGCCACCGTAAGGATTGCTGAAATATCCTTAATGGAGAACTATATCCGGTGAGTACACCTACAGCATTGTCTGACTACAAACGTGAAATGTACACGTACTACAATACTTGAATAACTTCACCTCATCGTTGAAAACAAAACAAAAATAATAATTCAAATATCTTTGTTTGCTTACTCGTAAAGTCCATTCCCCAGTGATTCTTAGCTATCACTGATAGCTGGCTAGCGTGTGCTACCTCGGTATTGTTGACGTTTAGCTAGCTAAGTAGCTAGCTGTAGCTACATGCAAAACTATTACTAGGAACCTGATGTAACATTACCTAATTCATTGCTTGTTTTTCATAGCGCTTAAAGGTTGTCTAAAATAAGTTTTACAAGTTCGTTTGACAAGGTAACTTAATTAGCTTTCTAACTATCATCGTCCGTGTGTTCATTCGTATGTGCTAACACAAATTTAGCCACCCAACTAACCTTAAATTTAAATCCCTGCGAATCCTAAGCACGTGATGAATTGCGAGTTTTTATCAAAGACAAATTACAAAACAAGACTGCACGCACCATATCACTTTAATCAGCTGTGGCTTTCAGATGAGCATACTATAATTATTTTACACCGACGACTTCTGCTTTCAACTAAAACCAACTGGTATTTAGACATTTCCCGCTCTGAAATTGTCTCCGCATTGTAAAAATACAAACGTTGGTTTTAAAAGGCGCAGATGATTCATTCCTGAGTAGATACACCTCTTTTTGAGTGAAACCTTTTGATAGTTTGGTCAATTTTCTTGGTTTGGTTGTTTTTGAAGACACTGCTCTGCATTTGGCTGTGTTCTGTGATGGTTTTGGGTCCTCTGACAGACAGATTATACCTTTGTGGTTTGAGATGTAGAAATGAGTTTGCCAACCCTCTGCCCTGGCTACTGGTGCACTCATATTGGCGTAGAAGGGAATTAAGGATCTTAAAGTGCTCAGGAAGTGTGAAGTAGCCCAATATTTCAACAGGACACAAGTACAGGATACCCTTATTTTGTTATTTTGCTTTACTTGTACAAAAAACATTATTTAATTTGTGGTGAATCTTTTCATTCTTGGGCACCAAGGTAAGAAGAGGGCACGAAGTTGGGGGTCAGTGGAGGGACCGGACTGCTACGGAGAGGAAGTGGAGACCTTGGGACAGGAAGTAGAGACCCTGGAGTGTGCCGTGGGGTCGGCGCTCAAACGCTCGCCAACATGTCAGACGCCATCCTCACTTTCCAAGTCCAGCTCTCTGCTGTCATGGAAACGGTGCTCAAGTCGGCCATGTATGAGATCACCCGGCTGGTGGAGGACAGCTTCCTGGAGGAAGTGGCTCGGAGCAAACAGGAAGTGGAGGCCCTGAGGCAGCGGCTGCAGTGGTCGGAGAGCCGGCGCAGAGAGCGAGAGAGCGGTGGGCGAGCGAGGTGCCTGGACTGCGGCAGAGTCGGAGTTTCCAGCGAGGAGTCAGAGGACCCACCCTCAGGAACACTGTCCGGTTAGAAACCACCTTCTCATTCTGAAACCCATCATTCTGTTACTTTAGAGTGTGAAAACCCATTGTTTTATGTGTGTGTTTGTGGATGTGTGTGTGTGTGTATTATGACGTGTGTATGTGTATAACTCTGTATGATGTGTGTATATCATGACGTGTGTGTGTGTATGTATGATGTGTGTATATTATGATGTGTGTGTATGTATATGTGTGTGTGATTTGTGTATATTATGACGTGTGTGTGTATGTATAAGTGTGTATGTGTGTATAAGTGTGTATTATGTGTGTATATTATAACGTGTGTGTGTAAGTGTGTATGATGTGTGTGTATTATGACGTGTGTGTGTATGTGTAAGTGTGTATGATGTGTGTGTGTTATGACGTGTGTGTGTGTGTAAGTGTGTATGTGTGTGTATATTATGACGTGTGTGTGTATGTATAAGTGTGTATGTGTGTATAAGTGTGTATTATGTGTGTATATTATAACGTGTGTGTGTAAGTGTGTATGATGTGTGTGTATTATGACGTGTGTGTGTATGTGTAAGTGTGTATGATGTGTGTGTGTTGACGTGTGTGTGTGTGTAAGTGTGTATGTGTGTGTATATTATGACGTGTGTGTGTATGTATAAGTGTGTATGTGTGTATAAGTGTGTATTATGTGTGTATATTATAATGTGTGTGTGTAAGTGTGTATGATGTGTGTGTATGTATGTGTAAGTGTGTATGTGTGTGTATATTATGACGTGTGTGTGTATGTGTAAGTGTGTATGATGTGTGTGTGTTATGACGTGTGTGTATATGTGTAAGTGTGTATGTGTGTGTATATTATGACGTGTGTGTATGTGTAAGTGTGTATGTGTGTGTATATTATGACGTGTGTGTATGTATGTGTAAGTGTGTATGATGTGTGTGTATTATGATGTGTGTGTGTATATTATGACGTGTGTGTGTATGTGTAAGTGTGTATGATGTGTGTGTTTGTGTTATGGCGTGTGTAGCAGCTGTTGAAAGGGGCGTTTGTGTGTCTGTGTTGATGCAGGAGCTGAAGCAGACCCTCCTCCTCCTCTCAGTAAGGGCTGTGCTGAGCCGGAGTGGAGCCCCGCTGTGGGACAGGACACAGCGCCCTCTTCAGGCAGCCTCCTGCCAGAGCGGCAGAGCAGCAGGCCGCGCGGCGGGGAGGCCTGCGGGGCGTACGAGTCGGAGGCGGGACAGGAAGCCGCCGCCCGCAGACTCGGTCTGGCTGGGCCTCAGCGCTGCGGGCCACGCCGCAGTGACCCCGACTCGCAGCGCGTCACCTGGACCACCTTTAAATTAGGGGACAGCCACGCTGAGGCGGAGGGGCTGGACCCCCCGTACGCTGCAGCGGCAGAGCCAGCCAGTCCGCAGGCTCACAGGGACCCGCAGCCCCGCCCCGCTGAGGAGGGGGCGGGGAACAGCGCCTCCCCTCTGCAGTACCTTAATGTGAAATCGGAGGCGCTGCTCATTAAAGAGGAGGCGGAGGTGCAGCCCGTGTGCAGTGAGGAGCTCAGATGGGACGTAGCTCACAGGGAGTCCTGGGACAGAGGAGACCTGCAGGTAGAGCACACGGCCCACTCGCCCCCCCCACAGGGCGCAGTGACATCACTGCAGTGCTTTCCAGAGAAGCTGGAGAGCCTGGCTCTGCGCTTCCCTCCCCAGCAGCAGGGGCTGGTCCTCCCTCAGTCTCTCAGAGCCGCCCCGAGCAGCACGGGGGTGCGGGCGGACCCCCCCGACACGGCTGGCTGCACCGTACACCTCAGGGGTTTCACTCAGTCAAAAACCACCCAGCTGCACCACAGAGATCCCGCGGTAGAGAGACCGTTCTGTTGCACGCGTTGTGGGAAGAGCTTTTCCCGCTTGCCGTACCTTAAAGAGCACCTGAAAACACACACGGGGGAAAAACCGTTCAGCTGCATTCAGTGTGGGAGGGGTTTCACCAAGCTGAGCAACCTGAAAGCTCACCGCAGGGTTCACACAGGAGAGAGACCCTACATTTGTACCAACTGTGGGAAGAGGTTTACTCTGAAAAGCAACTTGAAACGGCACCAGAGAATTCACACGGGGGACAGATTGTTCAGCTGTAAATAGCAGCTTCCCATTGCTAAGTTCAGTGTAGGGAACAGTTTTCTGCTTTTTGAAAAATTCTTTGAACCTTTGATAATCTAATTAAGATATTGTTCTTCTTAACCCTTAATGTATTTCTTCATTGCCTTATGTGCTCGGTATTTATTTATTTAAAAACCCTTTTGGTCTGCTACAAATAGGAAAAACATGCCCTTGTGTAACAGGGGAAGTGATATTTTTTTACATAAGTTTTACACCTTTTAATGAAGTTACCAGACCCCTCTGTATTAGAACACCTGATTCTCTTTGTACCTGCGCCCCAGTCCTTGATCTAACCACAGTTGGTTTTATCCTTTTGAATTAGTAACACGTTTTATTAATATTACTTTTCAAGTGGCCAGTGATATCAGTGAAAATGATTACATGTGAGAAATGAAAAGGTTAAAAAAATCTTATTTCAGGTGCATTGCAGTTATGGTTGAATCTGCGCCTGAGTGTGTGAATATTAAGTTGTCTCTTGAAGACAGAATACTTTGCAGAGGACTCCTCACTCTGCACAAGTAAGCTAAATTGGTCAGGAGAGAGAAACCTGGCAGTTGGTTTAACAGAAGTTATTTGGTTAAAGAGGAATTCCACCACAAAACAACATTTAGCTCATTTAACTGATCAAGACGTAATTAATTAACTCTGTGTGGCTGGCCAAAGCAGTCTCTGTGCAGAGATGTCTTGGTGGAGTTATACGTCACAGTGACTGTACTGCAGCACATTAGCAGGGCAGGCCAGAGACTGCGGTCAAAAAAAGGCAGCCAAACCCAGCCCTAGACACATCAACACTACAAAATAAAAATACATTTCTCCCTGCCTGGCTTAACTCCTCCATCTCCTCTCCCCCATTCTCTCCCACCACCGGTATTTTATAATAAAATATGCCGGATACGTTATAACAACCAAATATTGCACAAGTCGTGACTGTGTCTGAAATAGCTTGTTATGAGTCAGCTGCATAAATAATTTATTCATATTGTAGTAACGTTAAATCCATGCAGTTTGGCCGACTGAATTGCCATTTTCTTTTTAATACAACTTAACCCTAATGCTAACTTAAGCAGTAAAGTGAACTGAAGACATTTTCTTTCCAGATTTTGTTTCTGCGGTGGCTAGCCTGCTAGCGTGTAGCGCTACCCTCTCTCCAGCCCAGTCGTAATGCCCAGCCCCTGCGTTTGTGCTCATTTGGAGTGGCAACCTGTGACTGGCATTGCCTGATGCCCGCCCATGGCCTGTGAGTGCCCGCTCTGTGGCCTGTGAGTGCCCGCTCCATGGCCTGTGAGTGCCCGCTCCGTGGCCTGTGAGTGCCCGCTCCGTGGCCTGTGAGTGCCCGCTCCATGGCCTGTGAGTGCCCGCTCCATGGCCTGTGAGTGCCCGCCCATGGCCTGTGAGTGCTCGCTCTGTGGTGGTCCACAGTAAAGCAGGTACCTGGAGCATGCGCTGTAGTTTGGGGCTGTGTCTGCACTCACTCCTGTTCTGCTTGAGAGCGCAGTTTAATCAGGACAGCTGCTCTTCTACAGGGAAGCGTTCATTTTGTGGTGGAATTCCCCTTCGAGAGAGAAACCAGGCAGTTGGGTGTAAACAGACGCTGGTTGCTTGGCAGCTGAGCAGCGTTTGGGGTCTGCTGGAGGTTCGTTTCAGGGGTTGGCCATGACCCTGTCTGTCAGGCAGTGTGCACAGCTGGTCTGGGGGTCAGCTCCAGTCCTCCTTACATGCTCTTGTCTACATGGTCATACTCACACTAATGGGGTGTTTGCCCAGTACCAGCGTATATACGTATATAAAACACAGAAAAATGTTCAAAACCTGTATTTTAAGTTGAAATGAAAATAAAAAAAATTGAGTCAAAAATATCCAAATGTGTCAGGATCTCTGTTTGCAGTGCTACACCACCGTGTCGTTAGCGGCATTAGCGCTAACGGTGTTATCGGCCTCTCACCCCAGGTCAAAGCGGTAGAGCGCCCCACCGTGTAACTAGACACAACCGGCAGATTGTTAGGCTTCCTGCAGGAGGACTGTTCAATCGGTGCAATGCAATTTCCTCCTCTATATTAGAGGAGAAAAACTTTATCGACTGGACCTTAATGTCATTTTCAGACAGTATCTCTGACTGTAGAATGGTTGCAAAGTAGAGGGAAGTGTAGAATTTATATATGCTTTTATACCCATATGTGGGAGTCTTCACAAATAATGGTGTGTTGCTACTGAGAGGCTAAATGCTGCTGTATCAGTCTAATAATGATGATGTCAGAGAGTGAAGGCTGCTGTATCAGTCTAATGTTGATGTCAGAGACTGAAGGCTGCTGTAGTTTAGAGTGCTACAGTTTGTAGTCCTAAAACCGGGAAGTAAGGTTTGCGTTTCGAGCCATGGGTTCCCTCGTCTGAATTCCAATGCTGTTTTCCCTGTAGGGATTTTGTTTTCCGCCGGAAATCAGGTCTTCGGTTAAAGTATGCCTGAGAGAGTTTCACGTTTTGATCTACGAGACAAGTTACACCCATTGATATCTCAGCCGTAGATTTCAAAGCTGTTAAGTGCTTTTATAAAGTAAGTTGCTAACAGGTTGCTGTGTTGAAACGACAATGGCTGTTGCGTGCAGGTGGGCTAGCATGGAAACTTGAGCGGTGGTTTCCTGAAATCCGACTGTTGTTGTAGTTTCAATATTGCAAATTGTTGAGTAACTGACCCCAGCTGCTGGTACAGACATTTCCAATATTATTATTTTTTTCTTTCTGTGTTGCAGGTGGAGGGTTTGGTCCGGATGGGGCTGCAGGGGGGTGGGCCCAGGAAGAGCCACGCGCAGAGACAGCGGGAGTACCGCGCGCGGGTGAAACAGGACCCCAGCAGGTACCTGGAGCGGCGGGCGTCGGAGACGATGCGGGTCAGAATGTTCCGGCAGCGGCGCAGCATGGAGGCGGTGGCGCGCGACCGAGAGATGGCCCGGCTCAGGATGAGGGAGTACCGCTGGAGGAAGAAGCAGACCAGGGGTGTGGCCTCAGAGGACACCGCCAGGGGGGGCGTGGCCATGGGGGCGTGGCCACGGGTCAAGGCCGGGGGGGGTGTGGGGGGGCTGGTCACAGAGGGGCTGAACCATGGGGGTGTGGTCACTGAGGTGTGGTCACGGGGGCATGACCAGGGGGTGTGGCCATGGGGGGCAGGGTCAGCGGGTGTGGTCGTGGGGGGCGTGGCCACAGGAGGCAGGGATATTGCGGTTGCTAAATAAGGCAGTAACCCTGCCCTGTGGTCAGCCCAGCTGCTTCTATCAACACCTCGACCCCATCGCCATGGTAACCTTGCCCCACCCCCAGTATCAGTCTGGCCTGGTGGTTAACCTTCCTCTAAGTACCTACCACAAGATAAGCCTGCTCTCAGACATCTGTCATTCTAATTATTATTCATGAAACTGAGCAGGGGATTTGACTCTTTTCATTCCTTTCTGTTTTTTTAACCCAACAAGCTGTGATTAAGCGCAAATGACAGGGTTTCTCGTATGAAAAGAGAAACTTCTCATCACAGACATGAAGAGACAAGGCCTCATTATCACTACAGACTTAAAATACTCAGGTTTTCATAGATGGACTTAAGTCAGAATTCTGTAATGAAATGCTGGGAAATGCTGGGCAGGAAATGCAGTATGTGTGACTAGTGTGAGCAGGAAATGCAGTAAATGTGATTCTAGTGTGAGCACAAAGTGCAGTAAGTGACTGGAGTGCAAACAGGAAGTGCAGTGTATGTGACTTTATTGTGAGGAGGAAGTGCAGTAAGTGTGATTAGTATGAGCAGGAAGTGCAGTAAGTGTGACTAGTGTGAGAACTAAGTGCAGTAAATGTGACTCTAGTGTGAGCAAGAAGTGCAGTAAGTGTGACTAGTCGTGTGAGAACTAAGTGCAGTAAGTGTGACTAGTGTGAGCAAGAAGAGCAGTAAGTGTGATTAGTGTGAGAACTAAGTGCAGTAAGTGTGACTTTAGTGTGAACAGGAAGTGCAGTATGTATGAGTGTAGTGTGAGCAGGAAGTACAGTAAATGTGATTCTAGTGTGAGCAGGAACTGCAGTAAGTGACTGGAGTGCAAACAGGAAGTGCAGCGGTGTGTGTGAAGTGCAGAAAGTGTGACTAATCTGAGCAGAAAGTGCAGTAAGTGTGACTAGTGTGAGCAAGAAGTGCAGTAAGTATGACTAGTGTAAGCAGGAAGCGCAGTAAATGTGACTAGTGTGAGAACTAAGTGCAGTAAGTGTGACTAGTGTGAACAGGAAGTGCAGTAAGTGTGCTTTGAGTGTGAGCAGGAAGTGCAGTAAGTGTGACTAGTGTGAACAGCAAGTGCCGTAAATGATTTGAGTGTGAACAGGAAGTGCAGTATGTGGCAGTGAATCAGGGACATAGAGTGTACATAGGAAATGGAGTGGGTAGGAAGTACCAGGCGGTGAAGCCTAGGAAGTAACGGGAAACAGCCTGTACTGCACATGCTTGAGGGCAAATTAACTTGCTGCCCAGTTGAATTCAATGTAGAAATTCAAAGTGATTTAACAACTGAAGAAAACCTCATTGGTCCATTTTTTAAAATCATAAATTTTATTATGTGCAGCAGTTTCTGAAACAATGGTTGTTTTGGTCCAGAAGTCTTGGGAAAATATTTATCAAAACGTCCATACTTTATTTCATAAAGCATATTTTTCAATGTGCTTTTCATATGAACGGTCGTCAGTCGAGTTTCAAAATACCAGCGAGGACATTTTGTTTTGCCTTCAAAAGTCTGATATTCCCCATTCATTTTAATGGGAGCTCCAGTGTTTTGCCCTCACATGCACAGTACAGGCTTACTTCCGGGACTTCACAAGCTTAAGTTGGCTGAGGGCGTGCTCACCTGCCTAGTTAAAGATGCCTGTCTATGATCAGGGAGGACAACGGCTTCTGTGCTCTGTGAGAATCAGGCCTGAGACTGACTGTATTTTTGATTATTCAAATTCACGGGTGTTAAATAAATATTTATTCTACTTAAATGCCTGAGACTCTTGGTTCATGTGCACTTTAAATGTGAGTTCAGGTGCAGTGAGCACAGCAACAGTTCTACATTAAAACACACTGTCATTGGGGAGGGTCTCACTTCTATTATGTACATTTTCAGAAGGGGAGTCTGTTCGCACAACAGATGTGTGCCCACAGCCCTACAGAGGGGCAGTCCGTCTGAGTATTTATAGCATTTACCTTTAGCACTAGCATATCATCACTTGTCACATGAACTGGTCCCCTAAACAAGGTCAATAAGGATAGATTGATTACTTCTGAGAGGAAGCTTGGGCAGAACACCCCCACCCCCGGTCCAGGCCCTCTCCCATCTGAACTACAGAGTTATTCATTATCACTGCATAATATTGATTTTTATACTATCTGACCCCTACACTACAGCTACCATGCCCTTCAACACAACAACAGATGTCTCCACTGACACCAGATAACCCCCTTCACCCAGTGCCTTCCTGCTGCCCCTTACCTCCCTGGAACCCTAACCCTAACCCTAACCCCCTACCCCCAGTGACTTCCTGCTGCCCCTTACCTCCCTGGAACCCTAACCCTAACCCTAACCCCCTATCCCCAGTGACTTCCTGCTACCCCTTACCTCCCTGGAACCCTAACCCTAACCCCAACCCCCTATCCCCAGTGACTTCCTGCTGCCCCTTACCTCCCTGGAACCAGACACCTGCACCAGGGCCCCCCCGTGACTGTGGGTGAACCCCACGCCCCACCGCCTGCCCTCCCCCCCACAGCAGCCAGGTGGCGCCCCCACCGTGGGACCGTGAGACTCAAACAGGAAGTCAGGTGCTGATCATCTCATTGGGTGCTGACAGTGAAGACCTGGGTCATGTGAAAAACAGAAAAGGGACATATTAATCACTGATCATGAGATGCTTCTTTTAAAAAATGAATGACAGATTTTTATGATCCCTCTCCCACAGACCTTGTTTTGCCAGTGCATTTATAAGTGCATCTTATATATTAAAATATTATTTATACCACTAGTGTCTATGAAGCCACTCGTGGGGGTCATACTGACCCATGCAGGTCCTGCAGATGTTTCAGTGGCACATTCATGCTGCAAACCTCTTGTTCCACCTCATCCCAAAGGTGCTTTGTGGGGATCTGCGGACGATGCAGGCCACTGGAGTAAACTGGAGCAGCTCGTAGGGGATGTGATGTCACTGCTTGTGGAAGCAGCTCATGAGGGATGTGATGTCGCTGCTTGTGGATGCAGCTCATAGGGGATGTGATGTCGCTGCTTGTGGAAGCAGCTTGTAAGGGATGTGCTGTCGTTGCTTGTGGAAGCAGCTCGTAGGGGCTGTGATGTCGCTGCTTGTGGAAGCAGCTCATAGGGGATGTGATGTCGCTGCTTGTGGAAGCAGCTCGTAGGGGCTGTGATGTCAGCAGTGTTGGCACGCACACAGTGTCATAACAAGAGAGCGAGCGCAGGCAGGATGTGGTGCAGACGCTGATTCTGTGGTTGATGTTGTGTGAGATTAAGATGCCAGGCAGCCAGGCAGCTCTTCAGTGGTACGGCTCCACCTGGCAGAGACTCAAAGTGAAACCAGGCTGGCATGACCCGCTTATTCACCCACCCACTCACCGTTAACCCCTCACCCACTCCCTCACCTCAGTCTGAGTTGTTATGTTCCCTGTCCAAAATAAATGCTGTGCCTACAAAACACCAAGCCAGTTGAGGCAGGTAGTGGGGGAGGTTACAGTAATGAGAAATAATGGGTCATATTTTGATAATGCTCTGCTGAGGTCATGACTCCTTATGGAACCCATAACATCCCACCACCACTCTCTCCGAAGAGTCAGGTTTATATTAAATCATACTGGATCACTGAGTTAACTTTCATTTATTAACTAGTAGGAACACAGACATTAGGACAAAGAAACAAAGAAAAAAACAAAATCAGCTGTCTTAACAGTATTCATTAGATAAAGGAATGAAACACACAAAATATTCACAGAAAATATAATCACATAAAATAACAAACAACTGGACCAGACACCAAGAGCTCTCTGAACTCATCTAATGGAGAATGTAGAACTAATGTCTCTGTCTGACATTTGTGTTTAAAAAATGAATGCCCAATGTAATGCAATAGATTTGTTTCAATATTTATGAAAATGTCAGTGTTATGGGACATTATTAATTCCCTTCATGTCTCAAAGCTGCATTATCTGCTGATACCAACAACAAAATAAAATGAGACCGGTTGGCAAACTGACTTAACTGAGATAGAGAAGGAGTGAGAGAGCGAGGGAGCGGAGAGATGGGAGGAGGGGGTGAAAAGAACACCTGAATTCAATCACCATTTGCTCTTGACTTTGACAAAAAAATACAAGTGATGATTTTTCCCCTTTGAGAAACAGTTTTTGATTTCAGTTCATTTGGAGAGATGCTGAACTGGCATTTCTTTAGCGAGTCAGAGTTCAGAGCCCACACAGACACACAGAGCTGAACTCTGCACAGGCATGGCTTTGACTGGCGGCTGCTCGTCTCCGACAGAGAGGGGTGAACTCTGCACAGGCATGGCTTTGACTGGCGGCTGCTCGTCTCCGACAGAGAGGGGTGAACTCTGCACAGGTGTGGCTTTGACTGGCGGCTGTACCCTTTCTTACACTCCCCTTTGTCTATTGTCCTTCCTCCTCCTCTTATTTCCATCCTTCCTGTTTTCTTCATCCTTCTCTTCACTCCTCCTTCACCTCTGTCTCCCATCTCTCCCTGCGCTCTCCCTATCTCCGCCCCCCTCCCCCCAGCTTGTGGTCAGAGAGCTGGCCCCTCCCCTGGCTCCGCCCATGGGGCCATCCTTCCTGCAGCAGCAGGGCCAGGGCGCCCCCTGCTGGATGCGGCGCCGCAGCGAGCGGTCGGCGGCAGCGTAGGCCAGCGGGTTCAGGCAGCTGTGGGCGAACCCCAGGGGGGCGGCCCAGTCAATGCCGGTTCGGGCCAGGCGGCGCAGGGCGCAGCGAGTGGGCGGGGCCAGGCAGAGCAGGCCGCAGTGAGGGGGCGGGGCCAGGCAGCGCTCCAACAGTCCCAGCAGCTTGAAGCTGTTGAAGGGCAGCCAGCAGAGCAGGAAGGCTCCGGCCACCAGCAGCACCATGCGCAGGGCGCGGTGCAGAGAGGCGGGGCTGCCGGAGGCCAAGCCCACTGCCCCGCCCCGCACGTGTCGGCGCAGCGCCCGCGCCAGTGAACAGTAGCAGGAGAGGATGAGGAGCAGCGGGAGGAAGAAGGTGAGGAGGTGCAGCGTGAGGGCGAGCTCGGGGGGGTAGGGTGGCTCCTCGCTCTCCCCGCAGCGCGGAGCCCCGCCCCGCTGCAGCTCTCGCACCCGCAGCACCGGCAGGGCCAGCAGGGCGGAGCCAAGCCATGACATCACGCAGCTGCCCGTCGCCCAGCACTGCTTCCTCACCCGCCGATACACTCCAGGGCGCACCACCGCCATGTACCTGCAGGGGGAGACAGAGTTCAATCCTACATTCTATAGGTTACACACATGCACACACGCACATACACACACACTCACAACTGCACACACACACATGCACACACACATACACATCTACACACACACACACACACACACACACATTCACAGCTGCACATACACACATGCACACACACCTACATATCTACACACACACATACACACACACTCTTAGCTTACCTGTCAATGCTCATAACAGTCAGCAGTAACACTCCAACATGCATGGTCAAAGCCGTTACATAGGGGGCCAGCTGCAGGGCACACAATATCACACACTTCAGACCTCCGTCAGCCTCTATCTCTATCCCTCTCCCCCCCCCCCCCCCCCCACCGCTCCCCCACTCCCCCTTCCCCCCCGCCTCTCTCGCTCACCTTGCAGGTGGTCTCTCCTCCAGCCCACGCTCCTGCGTTTGCTTCGCTGTGGATCCACAGTGGCAGAGCCCCCAGGAACAGCAGGTCAGAGACGGCCAGGTTTGTCGCCAGGATCTCGCTGGTCCTCCAGCTCCGCCTCCTCCTTGGCCCCGCCCCCATGCCGGTACCCCACCCCCACAGCACCCTCAGCAGGGTGATGTTCCCGGCCACGCCCACCACCAGCACTGTACAGTACAGCACTGCCTTCAAGATACCAAACCCCCCCCACCCCGTTCCCACCCCCACACACTTCTCCCCAGCATGGTCTGACACGTTGTAGTCGTAGTCATAGTCATAGTAACCGCTGCCCCAGTCCTGGCTGAGGTTCAGGTCCAGGCCCGAGGCAGTGTGCCTCGCTCCAGCTGATCCAAACTCACGTCCTGGCTCCATTCCTGACCCTGCCGTGGCGCTCAAACCTGGGGGGGGGGGTTAGCTGATCAGCTGATTGCTGTTCCCAGATCATCAGCTGTTCAAAAAGAGAATGTGCTGTTCTCATTAGGTGCTTTGCTCTTTAAAATGACATTCATGATCTGCTTGGTTTTGTGAAAAAGTGCAAAATAGCACAATCACGTCACCACAACCCAGACAATGATTGATGGATACTTCCTGGCTTAATTCTGAGAGGCATATTTTTCATCAAAGGACTGTAGCCAGAAGGTATCTACCAATTACCACTTGATTTGTTCATCTTTTTAACCAACATAGTTGATTGGCATAGAGAGCTCTTTGGATTTTAAGAGGAAAGTGATGATGCCAACATCTTGTCCTATTTTATTATCCCCAAGTGCAGAGGCCATAATGTATTAAATTATTTATTTTGTGAGACTGCTTTCATTAATAACTTTGAATTCACTTCACTTCAGCCAAAATATAGGCTACTGTAAAACTGCAGAAATATCTGGGTATTACATTTCCTACCAATGACATTTCATGAATCACAAGGTAACTGTCCGCAGTTGTGAACAATCATACGGAGAAACAGCGAATCAATTTTCTGATGTATTCAGTTTCTTAAGTTTCTCAAATTGACGCATTATAATAAATTCTAATTAATTATTTTTTACAGCGCCAGAGATGCTGAGAAATCAATCACCCGGGTTCACACTGACCGTATTTTTTTAAAACACACGTTGCATATAGTCACTTGTCTTGTGAGACCGTCACCCGCATATTTTCTGCATGACACAGACAATGAAATGCCTGGAAATTTATAAAAACACCTACGGCTTTTCACCTTACGGTGACCTTCACAAATGCGTCGTTCGCACGGTTCATAGAAAAACTACGTAAAAATACATTTCGCACGCACATCAGACGAGTGGATAATACAGGTTCTTTTACAATTAAATGATGTAGGCTACTGTGAGCTCAGGAAAGACGAAGGTAATTAGCTTTTATATTATATTATATTATATTATATTATATTATATTATATTATATTATATTATATTATATTATATTATATATTTTCGCGATTGGGCTTATTAAATGTAACTGTTAAATAGATATTGCTAATTAATTGTTAGAATTTTGATATTACTGCCATTTCTGTTAAATTATATATTTATCGTTCTGTCGGTATAACTACTGAACGCCCCTTAGGATTTATTTCCACCACCAAGTTAGTGGTTATTACACTGCGCATTGTATATTGAAATCACGGTTGCATAGGCTACACGTACGTTGCGCGATTTGTTGCCTATGTATTCTGTATTCGTCTTTACACTGAAATGACACTATAGTTTATTCGGGAGCCAGTAGTTTATAAATAAAATTTACTCCTATAAACAAAAGCCAGTAAACCATACGTTCGTGCGGTTTCTTTTCACAATATACATAGATTAAACTTCCAACTGTTGTATTCTGTTCATTTGTTTTATGATGGCCTTTATTCAGATCTGTCACTAGCATAATTTGCCAATGGATTGCAAGAACAATTATTATAGTCTATAATTGTAATATTTCATTTCAGCTCGTGCTTGGGGTCAAAAGTTTACCATGCACATTATTCGTATTATCACGGGGTATGGAAAGATTAGTCAGAAACTGAGTGCTACACGCCCCGGCTGTCTGCTTTTTGCTCATTACTGACTGCGAGAGCTCTGATTCATGAGAATTTATATCTTCATATGCTGATAAATTCCTGGGCCACAACTTCAACGTTTGATCCTATCTGAAAACTAGCCGTTTAAGCTACAATTCAATACAATACAATGAAGATACAATTCATAAATTAGAACAATAACTGAAAAACAATTATCATTAAATAAACATTATGGTAAACTATACTTGTGAAATCTGATCTTGTTGTAATCTGTGCATTACAATTCGTCTAATTTCAGATCTGCCAATATTCTGGAGAATGCACAGGCCTCCCGCGCATTACTTTACGGAAATATTCTGATAAATTGTGTTTCAGATTATAGGGTGTAGGTTATGCATTAAAATGGTTGCGTTCAAAAAGTATAAATACAGTTAAATCGATGTTAACACATGTATGGTTATGGATTATTTTTAAAATCTCGATTATAGCTGTAGTTAAAGAAGCAAGAACGAGAGTATTTTCATTATTATTATTATTATTATTATTATTATTATTATTAGTAGTAGTAGTAGTAGTAAAGCAGCAATACAATTTGCAATTTGACCTGTCGTAACAACAATGAAAGGGATCACACTGACACCTTAACACAAAGATAAATCATCACAAACTGTACTGTAGGTTATGCATTAAAATGGATGCGTTCAAAAAGTATAAATACAGTTAAATCGATGTTAACACATGTATGGTTATGGATTATTTTTAAAATCTCGATTGTAGCTGAAGTTAAAGAAGCAAGAACGAGAGTATTTTCATTATTATTATTATTATTATTATTATTATTATTATTATTAGTAGTAGTAGTAGTAAAGCAGCAATACGATTTGCAATTTGACCTGTCGTAACAACAATGAAAGGGATCACACTGACACCTTAACACAAAGATAAATCATCACAAACTGTACATTTTCAATTGTATGATACTTCAGAAATAAACGAAAATAAAGAATTAGTGATGATGGTTAAATATATGATTGAAAGACCTACCGTACAGTTTCCCCCCAAAATTTCTTTTCTCAAAGATTATACGAATTTTTATTCTTTTTTCCCGCTCCTATAACGTTGGTTTGACTCCTGTGCCAGTGCTTGCGCCCGCGGGTGAACGAGTGTGTGGTTTGCGCGCGGTGCCTAAAAGATGTTCATACAACAGCATGTTGATATATTTTTTTTCAGCAGTCTCAGAAAACGCTGAGGCACCGTTTAAATTGCATGTAACTGGATCCCCCAAAATCCAATATGATTAGAAAATTATCAGGTCTCAGTCAGCATGTAACCTATTTTTAAAAGCAGTATTAGGGCTGTCAAGTTTACGCGTTAAGGCAAACTATTAGGAAAAATTGATGAAGGCGTTAAAAATTAACGCACATTCACGCATTTATCGTGCAACCCAGATTCTGCCATAAGGCTGTTTTCACAGGCAGGTCCCATTATACAGGAAAAAAGATCGTCATGGTCATTTGAAAATGTCAATGAACTAGACTGTCTCTGTCTAAGCGGCGTGGAGTGATACAGAAGAGAGGTAATTACTTGAAGGTTGTGTTTTCAGTTGCCCAATGTCTCACTGAAATACCTGCCTACAAAACCACTGTGAAACAAACGACATTTCATAGGTTTCCTCTCATTTCTATCAAAAAGAGGCCTTTCAGTTAAAGATGGTTAGATGGTTTCCGTGGGTTACATTTCCATACTACTCTTTACAGGTTAATTCTGAGCTTTTTTGGAGTCATGGTCTCGCAGTTCAATCCTGTTCATGAAGTAATTAGATTTTATAAAATGAATCATTTGACACCACTAGTACACACACCACATTGCTGCATAGTCCACTGCAAATAAATAGATTAAAAACTGTAATTTAATAAAATAAACAATACTAATAGTTGCTTCTTGCATTGGCTTAAGAACAATATGTAATTAAAAAAAAAATGTTGGTATAATATTATTGGGTTGGCACTGTAAAAATGATAACTAGGTTTTATTCAGTTTATTGATATTTCTAAGACAATAAAACATTGAAACATGACTTTCTTTATCTTCATTAATGACAAATGTTAGACCAGCAAATTTCCTTCTTAATTCCTTGAACAACACTTCATACTAGCCAACTAGCTGAGCTACACCAGCTACACTTGGTCAGCTGAGCAAGAATAGGCTGCTTAAGAATATGAGCATTTGGTGAACAAATGTGAGTTGTCTTAACCAGCAGATTGTAGTTGAACTTCAAAGGAGCAGAGCAAACTCAGAAAACCTCTCGCAGCATGTTGTCATGATAGCTTGAGTTCACAGTTTTTTGCTTTTTACAGTGAGTTCAGTAATGGTAAAGTTTACTCACCGATATCTTGGTCCAGGTCTTATATGTAATGAAAGTTTCTACTTTAGATGAAGTGCACTGTAAAAATCCACAGCCCTCTTCAGTCACGCCCACCTGCTTATTCTCTTTAACGTAATGTCACATGACACATTTTATTATATCAAATTTGAACTCAAAATCACTCATTGAATTGACTATATGAAAATTTTCAATAGTCAATGTCCATTCAACTCAATTTTGTGAGTAATCTGCTAAATCCAGAGTGTGGACTGCCCAGTGTTCCACAGTTCTCTGCGATGCAGGAAGCGTGAGATTGAGATAGCAAATAAATACAGCAAATAAATGCTGAATTACACTTAGTTGTGTTACAGTAGTGCCTCGTGTTTAGCAGTAGCCTTCATGTACATAGTTATTCAGCTATGTGTGAATGGGCACCATGGGAGAGTTTGCTATGTGTGGAAATGACCCCCCCCCCCCCCCCCCCCCCCCCACCCTTGCCATTGAACTTCATAAAGGTACTGCTTTTTAAAGACACTGCTTTTGTTCAGGGCTGGGCAACCCTCTAGGAACGTCAAGGTCTACCAAAAGACGTCAGTGGACCTGGTCACTCTCAAGACGCTGTTTTGGCGGACATGAGTAAAAAATATTCCTGGCACTCTGTGACTGGATCAGCCTTCCGTTCCTGTTTTTTTTCTTTTTCCTTGTGGTCTCATGGGAGGGTGGATTGGTGTTCATGATTTGGAGTATAGACCCATTCTGAAGTTCTTATGGAGTCTACTAAGGAAATTTAAAAAAGATATAATGATATATAATAATCCAGACGGGGGCAGTATAAATCATAGGAGGGTATACTGATCTGATGTTGTCTGTCAGATCACAGAACGTCACTTCTGAGCACCACACAGCAAGCGTTACAGAAATGATAGAGAAGGGCAACTAAATGTGTTCATAGCATGTGCAAATCGCACAACTTACGTTTTTCTCTTATGGGTAGTGTAAAGAGATTAGGGGACGATTTCACTGATTTTTTAATTCATTTGTTAAATTTATTAAAACAAGAGGGGATTTACAAAAAGGTGGGAGAGTTGCATGTTCTCCCAGAGCTGTCAGTGTGTGTAGCGTGGTCCTGTAGAAGCAGAGACTGGATAAGACCCAAAGTCACACACAGTGTGCAAATGCATGCACTGCTCTGTCCTCTGGGACTGAACTCACAACTGCTGCATCATTAGCCAAATGCTCTATGGGGCTGTAGGGGGGGCTGTGGGGCTCTATGGCTGGGCGGGGCAGTGGGCGGACTGTGAGGCTCTATCGCTGGGCGGGGCAGTGGGCGGGGCTGTGGGCGGGGCAGGGCGGAGTGCTTCTCTCCACCTGGCCGGGGTGCAGCTGCGTGGCTTTGTCGAACCGCGCCGGGCGAACTTGTGTGGTTTTATCCACACGACCTGAGAGCACCTGCACCAATGCCCTGCTGTGCTCCGCCCCCTCCGCCCAAACCGTCTGGGGCAGGGCCACCTTCACCCCTCGAGGGCGGGGCTTCACAGGCTTCTTTTTCAGATTGGGGCGGGCCCTGTGTAACAAAGGGGGGGGGGGGGGGGGGGGGGGGGGGGGGGGGGGGGGGGGGGGGGGGGGGGACATCAAACATCCCACCCCAGAGTGTGAGTATTACTCACTCCATTACTGTGACTCACTTCACTGCAGCATAACTCTCATGCACTTGCACAGTGAGGAGACCAGATCTGCTGCTCGTATGTGACCAGAGACAGTATGTAACACATAAAGTAACAGGCAGAGTGTCACAGGCAGAGTGTCACAGACAGAGGCGATGTGTGGCAGATGGGAGGAGGGCGTGGAACGCGCTGTACCCGCTGGGCGAAGGGCGAGGGCGCGGGCACCAGCTGTGGCAGGGGAGGAATCATGGGCGAGGCGGAGCTCTGAGCCCTCAGGCGGCTGGGTTGCCGTGGTCGCGGGGTCTGCTCCTCAGGGCTCCTGTAGTCCCAGGTGTAGGTGGTCAGATACTCACCTGCACACCTGGGCCCCGGGGCCTGGGGACACACACAACACTGCAGAGGTCAACCTCACCCTCGCCTAAATGGGCGTAGTCAGTCCGGCTGGACTTCTCTGCTCCAAACATGGCACACATACACAGATATGCTCTGCCTTACATGTTTCACATGCCCCGGTGTACTTACACACACACACACACACTGTAAACACTGTGAAGGTGCAATCTAGTAACATTTGATCAATTAATTATTATTATTTAATAATATGATTAATGGTCAATCCTGACTGGCTTGCTCATCAGAAGAGCAAGCCAGAATCTAAAAGAAACAAATGCGTAAGAGCCACTAAACAGCACAGATTATCAGGTTAAAAATAGGTTGGTGGTTTTGATTAATAAACAGGTCGCAGCTGTTTTATGTTTTGTGGAAAACTGAGGTTTCCCTTATTTTGTCCACACCCCTGTATGCTCTTGTATTGATAGGGATGAGTCACGATAATTGGATTTTTATGCTAAAGAATTGTTTATTGATGCTGTAAAACTAATAATGAAAGTACTGTTTCAAGATTACGGCTTAGTTAGTGGTGCAGTGAACGGTGCTGTTGCCTCACAGCCGGAGGTAGTATGTTCAGATCCCTGCCCTTAATTTTTTATGCACAAAGCACTTACCCCTTGTGGTTCTGACATCAATATTCTCCTGTCCGTGGATCTTGTTTTTATTCAGCCTGGCAATGTATTGAATCAGTGGTTTTCACGGAGATGGTCCAAGTGTACGAAGCGGTTTTTCGTGCATGTCGTTTTAAATCGGGAATGACTGCTACATTTCGCGATCTTCCCTGACATAAAGGGATGTTCGGTGGGTCGGGGGTACTGAGTCCACTTGTGACGCCACACAGCCAATGGCGTCACAAAGCTTCTCTCAAAAGCCCGTTCTATTCGGGTCCGTTTTAAAAATGCACGATTCGTGGTCAATAAATATTTTGGTGAATATCGAAAGTCTCCGCAGCCGGAGAGTGAGGTACCTGAGGACTATTTTATATGTCCGCTCTGTCCGCGAATTTCCAATAAGCTATGTAGGCTGCTGAACTCTCGACTTTAGTCCCCTTTATCATTTATTAGCGTGCCCAGATGTCACATTGTAATTATGACTTGTCAAAGTGCATTTGTAGATATCTAAAATGTAATCATGGTTAGTCAAGCGAAACTATTAAATGTTAAAAGGGCTTGCTATAATTTTGACAAGTTAAAACAGAATTACATCTCCAATGATCATTCGTAAGTGTGACGAGTCGAATGACGAAATCTATGACAACATTATTAATCAACATAAAATATTTTTTAACGAGTCAAAATGTATTTGCAGATATCTTTAATTGTCATTCTTCCTAGTGAAAATACATTTGTAGATGTATAATGTAATTACGGATCGTCTAGTGAAAATATTAAATGTTAAAAGGGCCTTCAATCGTTTCTTCACAAATAAGATTCGTTTGTTGAAGGTCGAACTGTTCGTTCCTCTGGCGTACAGGCACCCCTGAGACGAGTTGCGTCGTGACCGGGCAAACTCCTCCACAGACCTGCTTGCCTTGTAGTTGCACAGAGAGCTTCTTTCAGTCAGACTGATGTGCATCTCGTCGGATGAGTGTTTTAAGGGGTGAAATTATCGTGAACATACTGACGGAATGCGTGTGCCACCTCAACATTAGTGCATCTAGGAAAGCAACACCAACGGAAATACAACTGTAAACCTGCTGCTGTTTCTGATAAAGGATTATCCGATGTTCTTGTTTAAACTTCATACGTTCCTCCTATCCACGTCTGTTGTGTCCACACATCCAAACGATGAGAATAACCCATAAGAGTGAGCCGCACGCCCGAAGTCCAAAGTCCGGTTCTCTAACCTCTTCCCACTTCACCAGCTTACACCCGTGTTTCATTCAAACTCTTAGAGAATGATCGCATCCTCTTAGCGCACACGGGACTTCAACTATTATCTAAAAATAAGTGAGACCTAGAGAGAGAGAGAGAGATGTATTAATTCAATTTACGTATTAATCATCAATATGCCTACTTGTTTAAGTTAATTTAACTTTTTTATTTTTATTTTTATTTATGTTGCAAATGAATGCTTTGATAGTATACTAGTGTGTGGTCATAGGCTACTGGTAAAGCACCTTATTTTTTTTAATAGAGGAGAGGGGGGTACAGAGAAAGAGAGACTGGGAGGCCAGAACGTTTAAAAATGTATAACATATGTTATATTTTCATTGACATCTGTGGCAGAAGGACGAAACAAGTTAAAAAAGAATTATCAATGAAAGAGCGAAAAGGAGGAGGAGACAGGAGAGAGAGAGAGATGAGGAGAGAGAGAGAGAGAGAGAGAGAGAGAGAGAGTATGTTCGTAAAGTGCATGTCACACGCTGTGGAGAGGGGTATTGGCGTCAGACATATAGCCAAACTCCTGGGTGAACAAACCTTCGAGGAGGTTGCTTCTATGGTGATTCACTGACCGCGAAATCGGAAATTAAGAGCTGAGAGTTTTCTAGAAAACTTTTCACGTGCCGCTAATCTTTGTCTATAGGGAATTAGATAAAGAATTCCTGCCTGCAGCTAAAAAGGCTTCACCTAGTTTTGAATGCGGGGATATCAGTTCGCGTAACAGCAGAGATGGACGGGCGTATTAAAGAAGGCCAGCTGTACGTGCAACAACACAAGATCGTCAAGGTAAAAAAATGTACCTTTACGTTCAATTTGAGCGGTGAGCATACTCGTGTTCTGTGTAGAATATTTTGCGTTGCCCCATAGGAGTGTACGTGTGAGTGTGTGTGTATGTGCATGTACGTGTGTGTGCATGTCAGTGTGCCTGTGTATGTGCATGTATGTGTGTGCATGTGAGTGTGTGTGTGCATGCGAGCGTGTCGGTGCATTAGAGTGTGTGAGTGTGCATGTGAGTGTGTGTGTGTGAGTGTGTGTATATATTTGTGTGTGTGTGCGAGTGTGAGTGTGTGTGCATGTGCATGTGTGTATGAGCGTGTGTGTGTGCGTGTGTGAGCATGTGTGTGTGTGAGTGCTTGTGTGTGCGTGTGTCTGTGTGTGTGTGTGTGAGCGTGTGTGAGCGTGTGTGTGTGTGTGTGTGCGTGTGCAAGTGTGAGTGTGTGTGTGTGTGTGTGTGTGTGTGTGTGTGAGCGTGTGTGTGTGTGTGTGTGTGTATCTGCTGCAGGCCAGTGTTTGTCACATTCCACTCTCAGAGGTGTGTCAGTGAGGTGTGTATCTGGGGCAGGTTCAGGCCTGGGTCTGAACGCTCGCATTCCTGCCCGATGAAGCTGTGCTGACACAGTGAGCTGTCAGTACTGCACACACACCAGAGACTCTTCATTATGTCAGTACTGCACACACACCAGAGACTCTTCATTATGTCAGTACTGCACACACACCATAGACTCTTCATTATGTCAGTACTGCACACACACCAGAGACTCTTCATAATGTCAGTACTGCACACGCACCAGAACCTCTTCATTATGTCAGTACTGCACACACACCAGTGAATCTTCATTATGTCAATACTGCAGACACACCAGTGAATCTCCATTATGTCAGTACTACACACACACCAGTGAATCTTCATTATGTCAGTATTGCACACACACCAGAGACTCTTCGTTATGTCAGTACTGTACACACACCAGTGACTCTTCATTAAGTCAGTACTGCACACTCACCAGTGAATCTTCATTATGTCCGTACTGCACACGCACCAGAACCTCTTCATTATGTCAGTACTGCACACACACCAGAGACTCTTCATTAAGTCAGTACTGCACACACACCAGAGACTCTTCATTATGTCAGTACTGCACACGCACCAGAACCTCTTCATTATGTCAGTACTGCACACACACCAGAACCTCTTCATTATGTCAGTACTGCACACACACCAGTGAATCTTCATTATGTCAGTACTGCAGACACACCAGTGAATCTTCATTATGTCAGTATTGCACACACACCAGAGACTCTTCATTATGTCAGTACTGTACACACACCAGTGACTCTTCATTATGTCCGTACTGCACACTCACCAGTGAATCTTCATTATGTCAGTACTGCACACACACCAGTGAATCTTCATTATGTCAGTACTGCACACAAACCAGCGAATCTTCATTATGTCAGTACTGCACACACACCAGTAATTTTCTGATAGTTAGATTCATTGCTTGTTATTGGTATGATATCTCAGATTTAACATGTTTTTTATTCAGCCCTCTTGGCTCAGTCTGCCTTGTGAATTAAATTCCTTTTCACAGTGGGACTTCCTGGTAACATAAAGGCTAAAATACGAACAGATCACTCTTTAGGAATGAACCACAGAAATCATGAATCTAATACTGTTTGAGCTGTTTGGTTTAACTTTGGACATCCCCTCTCTATCTGCCCTCCCTCTCTTCTCTCACCCCCTCTCTCCCCTCTCTCCCCACTCTCCCTCTCTCTCTCACCCCCGCTCCCCTCTCTCCCCCCCCCCCCCCCCCCCCCCCTCAGAAGTGGAAGAGGAGTTGGGGAGTTCTGTTTCTCGACGGCCCTCACGGTGTCGCTCGGTTGGAGGTGTTTGAGGGGGAGAGGCCAAGCAGTGGTGACTGGCGGTCGGAACGGAAGGTAATCCGCCTGTCGGAATGTGTCACGGTCCTGGCCACACCCACAGAGCCCGGCCCAAACGAGGACACGACCTCTTTCTGCGTGCGCACGGTGGACCACGCCTACGTCTTTGCCGCTGACGCGCAGGACTGCACACGCTGGGTAGACGCCATCTGTCAAATTGCTTTTCAGGTGAGGGGTAGTTCTGTGCCGAAACTCTGACCCACACTTTCAGCCCCACCCCAACCCTGTAGCCCCACCCCTGCCATCGGTAGCCCCGCCCCAAATTACTGTAGCCCCGCCTGTCTCCCATGTGACCTCGGCCCTTTGCGTTCAGCCAGTCCTCAGAACACCCTTTTTGCAGGGTCAGTGTGATGGGGGAACGCCTCCTATGAACCTGTCTGTCTGTCTGTTGGTCTGCCTGTCTGTCTGTTTGTTTGTCTGCCTGTTTGTTGGTCTGCCTGTCTGTGTCTGTCTGTCTGTCTGTCTGTCTGTTTGTCTGCCTGTCTGCCTGTGTCTGTCTGCGTGGCACAGGGCGGCAGGGGGACAGGCTCCCAGCAACTCAAGATGGAGGAGAATCTGATCTATGAGTCACGAGAGGAGGGTAAGATTACAGTGTAATTACAATGTTATTACAGCTGTGTTCTGTGTCAGTCAGAAAGGAGGGTGAGAGTGATGTGGTTGTGATGCAGTTTTGATGTGATTGTGATGTGGTTGTGATGCAGTTGTGACACAGTTATGATGCGCTTGTGGTGTGGTTGTGATGTGATTGTAATGTGATTGTTATGCGGTTGTGATGTGGTTGCGATGCGGTTGTGACATGGTTGTGATGCGGTTGTGGTGTGGTTGTAATGTGATTGTAATGCGGTTGTGATGTGGTTGTGATGCGGTTGTGATGTGGTTGTGATGCGGTTGTGACACGGTTGTAATGCGATTGTAATGCGGTTGTGATGTGGTTGTGATGTGGTTGTAATGCGGTTGTGATGTGGTTGTGATGCGGTTGTAATGTGGTTGTGACACGGTTGTGATGCGGTTGTGACACGGTTGTGATGTGGTTGTGATGCGGTTGTGATGCGGTTGTGACACGGTTGTGATGTGGTTGTGATGCGGTTGTGATGCGGTTGTAATGCGGTTGTGATGTGGTTGTGATGCGGTTGTGATGTGGTTGTGATGCGGTTGTGACACAGTTGTAATGCGATTGTAATGCGGTTGTGATGTGGTTGTGATGTGGTTGTAATGCGGTTGTGATGTGGTTGTGATGCGGTTGTAATGTGGTTGTGATGCGGTTGTGATGCGGTTGTGACACGGTTGTGATGCGGTTGTGACACGGTTGTGGTGTGGTTGTGATGCGGTTGTGATGCGGTTGTAATGCGGTTGTGATGTGGTTGTGATGCGGTTGTGACACGGTTGTAATGCGGTTGTAATGCGGTTGTGATGTGGTTGTGATGTGGTTGTAATGCGGTTGTGATGTGGTTGTGATGTGGTTGTGATGTGGTTGTAATGCGGTTGTGATGTGGTTGTGATGTGGTTGTGATGTGGTTGTAATGCGGTTGTGATGTGGTTGTGATGTGGTTGTGATGTGGTTGTAATGCGGTTGTAATGTGGTTGTGACACGGTTGTAATGCAGTTGTAATGCGGTTGTGATGCGGTTGTGACACGGTTCTCCCTGTTGGTTCCCTCAGGTCGGCGGTTCTGGGTGAGCGTGCAGCAGACGGAAGCGTCAGAGCGTTGTGGCCTGCAGGGGGCGTACTGGCTGAGTGTGGACGACCATTCGCTCATCCTGACTGAGAACCACACCCAGAAGATCCTGCTGGCCTGGCCCTACAGGCTTCTGCGTCGTTATGGACACGACAAGGTCAGAGGTCACAGGGTCACCAAGGTTTTGGAGCGTGTGACAGAAGAATGTGCCATCTGAAAATAACCACAGCTAAAGCTCTGATTCTATACACACATGACTAACTGTTACATAATCAGTATTGTACCTTATCGGACCTATGTTTTGTAGTTGTTCCAATGACCTTCAGTATGCACTTATTGTATGAACGCTTTGGATAAAAGCGTCAGCCAAATAATGAATGTAATGTAATGTAGTGTAGTGTAATGTAATGCAATGTAATGTAGTGTAGTGTAATGTAATGCAATGTAGTGTAATGTAATGTAAGATAATGTAATGTAGTGTAATATAATGTAAGATAATGTAATGTAAGATAATGAAATGTAATGTAAGGTAGTGTTGTCTGTAGTGTAATGTAATGTAAGATAATGTAATGTAGTGTAATGCAATGTAATGTACGGTAGTGTAGTGTGTAGCGTAATGCAATGTAATGTAAGGTAGTGTAGTGTGTAGTGTAATGTAATGTAGTGTAATGTAGTGTAATGTAATGTAAGGTAGTGTAGTGTAATGTAGTGTAATGTAATCTAATGTAATGGTCTGTTTCAGGGCATGTTTTCGATGGAGGCCGGGCGGCGTTGTGAGTCTGGTCCGGGGGCCTTCACCTTTAACACCGCACACGGTGACCAGGTCTTTGCCTGCGTGGAGGCAGCCATCCGGGAGCAAAGGATCCTGGCGGAGGAGGGGCCTGGCAGTGGCTCCTCCCCCTGTGAGCCAGGGGGGAGGAGCCCTAGGCCACTGAGTGGTGCCGCCCTGCTGGATGACCCCAGCAGTGTGTACTCTCTACCGCTGGACTGTGTGTGTGAGCCTGCAGATGCCCCCGAGCCAGTTTACTCTGCCCCCCTGGATCACATTGACGCCCTGCCCAGGCCTCACCATGGCAACGTGCCTGACCAGTACTCTGAGCTGAATGACCAGGCTGGGTTGGGGCTGGAGGGGACTGTCTGCTGCAGACCAGAGAGGCAGGGGGCGCTGCGGGGGACCCCCAAATCCTTGCGGACCAGGGCGACCCCTGACCCCAGTGACCCCCACGACCCTGATGACCCCAACACCCTGTACAGCCAGGTCTCCAAACATGCCTCTCCAAACATCACCTGGGACCCGGACTCTGATGACATAATCTACGACAACCTGGGAGTCATTTAACCTTTTACCTTTAACCCCATCCACTGGTCAGCATTCTGGGCAAAGACAAAGCTCCAGGCCTGATCGTGCACTGCGTTTACCGCACTCTGTCTGTCTGTCTGTCCGTCTGACTGTCTGTCTGTAGGAGTGTGGTACCTCAGAGTTACAGCACTCTGTCTGTCTGTCTGTCCGTCTGTAGGAGTGTGGTACCTCAGAAGCAGGCAGACACAGAAGCAGAGCTGCACATGTATCAGCCCCCTCTCCACCAGTGCCACGCTGTAGATTGCCACTCTTAAAGGTCAAAACGCAACCTATGGTGGCCTGTCCTGGACAAAATTACACTCTGTGCAGCAGGGAAAACCCATGGAAATGAGCAAAGGTATTGCTGTGTGATTACTAAGATCAACTGAGGTGTGAGATTTTAGTTCTGTTGTACACAAACTAACTTATGAACAAAACTGTACTGTCAATGTATTAAAATGTTTTGTTTTAAAAAAATGAATAATGATGAATACCATGTTAAAATGCCATCCAAATGACAAGTGGTTGTTATTTATAATAATCTGTAAAGTGGGTTTAATGTACCAGGAGTTGAAATGAGGACAAACCATCTAGTATTACATATGCTCACCTACACTTAGTGAAATTAATGCTTAGTGAGTTGAATACACCAAGCCAAACACAGACACACACACACACACACACACACATACACAGACGCACACGCATGCACACAGACACGCACGCATACATGCACGCACACACACAGATACACTCACTCACAGGTACACTCACACACGTGTGCACACAGACACGCATGCACACACATACACACGCGCACTACAAAAAGTTCAGTTTGTTCGTGCTCTTTGTTTAAGTATACTTTTTAAATGTAAAAGGTTATTACTGTTTGGTTTAACAGCACAGTCACAACCTCATCATCTCAAGATTGCAACAGCACAGAAATCTAACACCATAAATGCTGCAATAGGATCATAGCACTTCAAATCAATAGCAAGACCATAATCTATGCAGTCGTTCAAAGAACTCATCGCAGTAATTTCACTGTCTTCATGAGTTATTACCTTCTTTTTTTTTTACCACCGAGAGGCCACGTGCCGTTGCAACGGTCTTATTAGGGAGGGAGGGAGGGTGGTAACATAGGCTATTACAAGAAGGAAAAGTATGCAACTGGCCACAGCATTAAGTATGAAGGCTGCACGCAATCGCAATCCCAGCATCGTAGGCGTAAATGAATACACCTGTCCGTTTCTGTGGGCGGAGCTGAGAGTATACTCTCGCAAACTTCAGGTGCAGAACAAAACGGGTTTCTTTATTTACACATTTAAAAGGCTGGAATTTATTCAGGGAAGAACGAGAACATTAAAAATGTCGGGGAAATGGCACGTTCATATTGAAGTATAACGTGTGCTCGGCTGTGTCTTCCTGAATGATAAGACATGATTTAAAGAGTGAGTTACGTTTTGTTACAAGTACCGTCTTTTAATTTAAATATCGACGATTATACCGTCGCTCTCTTCCAGTCTGGCTGCAAGCCATTCAGTTGTGTTTTCTTTATACTGGACGATTGGAATAAGAGAATCCTTTAAATTAATCGCGCCTTTTCAAGTGCAGCTTGAGTTCCTGCAGTTCCGTGTATAACGACATCTAAGATTTACCTACGCAAAACTGACAGGTCAAAAACGTTGATCATGTTTCCAGTTTTGTTCCCCGGAAGATGAAGACGCCCGTGACAACGGTAGCCGGCGTGTTTCTGGAGTTCTGCATCATCGCCTGCAGCCGGACTGCCAGTCTAGATGGCAAAACTGGAGGTAAACTGGGTTGGGTAAATCCAGTGGGGGGAATGAGAGTTCACCTTTCTTACACATTTAAAAGTGAGCGGATGGAAGCAGCGAGTGTCTGCGGTGGGCTAAAGTCTGTCTGTACATCAGTCATTGTAGAGTCCTAACGCGCGAGCGCGCTATAGGCTAGAATAGTTACATGTTTTGAATATTAGAGCCTGATTTATACTGCGTCCGCACGACCCTCTCGACATGCGTCGCATGACACAATTACCTAATTTTAACTCCAAAAAGTGTCGCGTGCCAGTGGAATGTAGTTATGCCCGACAACGTTGTAGCTACTTTGTCGCGCAGTGTTAATTTGACAGTCGACCGAATTCATTGTCATGGATGCGTTTTTTCCCCCTTCACTTCATTTTTGGCTGGACCTCAACAGCGGGGCCAGCCCTACAAACGCGAATGTCTGTGACTGAATGAGTGAGTGAGTGATGAAGTTACACCATTGGTCGGCCGGTCCAGCCATATGCTAGGTTTTGACCTGGTCTTGTTTGGTTTTGACCCATGTGATAAACATGGAGGGTATAAGAGGAAAAACTTGTAGGGATGGATACGGTTAAGTCATTTAACCGGTTAGCCGACATCCTAAAATAGTTGAAATGCCTTCATCCAGCGTGTAACTCATCTGCGTAACTAGGCTCGAACATATTTGCATTGTTTTCCACCCGTTTCGTTTATGTGACTGACAGAGCGGCTTTTTTCTGTTCACTTTTTTTAAAAAAAAACGACTTTTCTTCCTCTTTTGCTCAATAATTTCACCGGGCGCCGCCATGTTTTCATGAAGGTAAACATCAACCGTTTGGCGTCTCGCTACCATAGGGACAACAGAACCCTCCCCGCGAGACTTCCCCCAAGTATAAATGTGAAATGTCCTGCGGCACTTTTTTGTGACGTGACACTCGTCAAAAAGGTCGTTTGACGAAGTATACATCAGGCTTACACCGACTACCTTCCCGGGTTTCTCATGCTCCTGCAGCACGTTCCTCAAAGGAAGTTGAGCTGTGTTATAAAAGCGTGTAACAGCATCATGTGAGATGTATGGTCAGAACATTAAGGTATCCATGTATAGTTAATATTTGAAAGGGAGTGAGGGCAGCACCTTGACAGACTGTGGTGTGGTTCTGTCTTTTATTTTTTTGGAGAGGAGTGTGGGCGTGTGAGCTGTTCTGTGCTAAGCTCTCTGCTGAACTCTGCTCTGTGTTAAGCTCTGTGCTGAACTTGCTCTGTGCTAAACTCTTTGCTCTGTGCTAAGCTGTGTGCTGAACTCTGCTTGTTCTGCTCTGTGCTGTGCTGAGCTCTGCTCTGTGCTCTGTGCTAAGCTCTGTGCTGTGCTGAGCTCTGTGCTGAACTTTGCTCTGTGCTAAGCTCTGCTCTGTGCTGAGCTCTGTGCTGAACTCTGCTCTGTGTTAAGCTTGTGCTGTGCTGAACTCTGCTCTGTGTTAAGCTTGTGTTGTGCTGAACTCTGCTCTGTGCTAAACTCTGTGCTGAACTCTGCTCTGTGTTAAGCTTGTGCTGTGCTGAACTGTGCTCTGTGCTCTGTGCTAATCTCTGTGCTCTGCTGAGCTCTGCTCTGTGCTGAACTCTGTTTGTGTTAAACTTTTGCTATGCTGAACTCTGCTCTGTGCTCTGTGCTAAGCTCTGTGCTGAACTCTGTGCTAAGCTCTGTGCTGTGCTGGCCGCTCTGCTTTGTGCTCTGTGCTGTGCTGTGCTGAACTTTGCACTTTGCCAAAGTGGAGCTGGCTGTGTGCCACAGGCACTCAAGCACAACACCCATTTACTTAAACAGGTACAACCCTCAGGACAAACCTGTTCAGCCTGCTGAAAGAGGGGGGAGGGGGGGGGAGAGGGGGAAAATAAGTGTATCTGCTTGTCTTGGCTTACATAACACCCACACCTTATTTCAGTGTAGCGCAGGCTGTGTGTGTGTGTGTGTGTGAGAGTGTGTGTGTGTGTGTGTGTGTGTGTGTGTGTGTTTGGTTTATCAATATGAGCTTTCATTAATTTCATAACTGAGTGTTCTCTGGTCTGAAGATCAGGTATCTGAAGTAAGGATCTAGTGAAAAAACCGTGTCTGTTCACTCTGTGTGAGTGGCCCTGTGACACAGCAAATAACATTGACTCACCCACTCACTCACACAAATAACACTGACTGACTCACTCACTCACTCACTCCCTCACACAAATAACACTGACCCACTCACTCACACAAATAACACTGACTCACCCACTCGCTCACACAAATAACACTGACCCACTCACTCACTCACACAAACAACACTGACCCACTCATTCACTCACATAAATAACACTGACTGACTCACTCACTCCCTCACACAAATAACACTGACCCACTCACTCACACAAATAACACTGACTCACCCACTCGCTCACACAAATAACACTGACCCACTCATTCGCTCACACAAATAACACTGACCCACTCACTCACACAAATAACACTGACTCACCCACTCGCTCACACAAATAACACTGACCCACTCACTCACTCACACAAACAACACTGACCCACTCATTCACTCACATAAATAACACTGACCCACTCACTCACTCACTCACACAACTAACACTGACCCACTCACTCACTCACTCACACAAATAACACTGACTCACTCACACAAATAACACTGACCCACTCACTCACCCACTCACTCACTCACACAAATAACACTGACCCACTCATTCACTCACATAAATAACACTGACCCACTCACTCACTCACTCACACAACTAACACTGACCCACTCACTCACACAAATAACACTGACTCACTCACACAAATAACAGTGACCCACTCACTCACTCACACAAATAACACTGACCCACTCATTCGCTCACACAAATAACACTGACCCACTCACTCACTCACACAAACAACACTGACCCACTCATTCACTCACATAAATAACACTGACCCACTCACTCACACAAATAACACTGACTCACTCACACAAATAACACTGACCCACTCACTCACTCACACAAATAACACTGACCCACTCACTCACTCACACAAACAACACTGACCCACTCATTCACTCACATAAATAACACTGACCCACTCACTCACACAAATAACACTGACCCACTCACTCACTCACCCACTCACTCACACACACAAATAACACTAACCCACTCACCCACTCACTCACAGAAATAACACTGACCCACCCACTCACACCTTCAAGGACAAATAACAATGACTCTCTCAAACATGCTTCCGGTGAGATTATGGTAAATGGTAAATGGACTGCATTTATATAGCGCTTTTATCCAAAGCGCTTTACAATTGATGCCTCTCATTCGCCAGAGCAGTTAGGGGTTAGGTGTCTTGCTCAAGGACACTTCGACATGCCCAGGGCGCGGTTTGAACCAGCAACCCTCCGACTGCCAGACAATCGGTCTTACCTCCTGAGCTATGTTGGTTCTGATACTTATGTGCTTTTTCTGTTTGTTTTTAAATTGAGTTGAGTCTGAATTGTAACTGATCTACCTGATAATGTACTGTAGATTTGCATTTTACCAGGAGAGAAATCTCTGCTCAAATTCCCCTTCAGATCAAATGCCCCTTCAACTCAAATTTCCCCCACTCAAAACGCGAAGCATATGCTATTTCTGTTTCCTTTTCAAAATTCAAAATGACAGGAAATCCATTGTTCAGTATTAACAAAGCATCCACCAAACTCTTTCAAGGCCATACATGCCATCTCCCCCTCTCTCCCCCCTCTCCCTCCCTCACCCTCTCTCTCCCCCTTCTCTCTTTCTCTTTCTCTCCCTTGCCCTCTCTCTCTCCCTCCTTCTCTCTTTCTCTCTCTCCCCCTCGTCCCTCTCTCTCCTCCCGTCCCTCTCTCCCCCCGCCCCCTCTCTCTCCCTCTCCCTCCCCCTCCCCCTCTCCCTCCCTCTCTCTCAGTACTGGGTCCAGTGCCATTCTCTGGTGTTTCTAACATCTCCTCCCTCCTGTTGGATGAAGCTTCTGGAATTTTGTACCTGGGAGCTCGTGACACCATCCTGGCTTTGAATGCCTCCACCCTCACGAGCACACACACACAGGTCAGTGTGTATGCACACCTACACACACACACACTCACCCAGAGTTCACACACATGCACATAAATACACACACCCACTTCTCAGAGTACACACACACAATCGCATACATTTGAGTGTAGCTTTTGATCTTTTTTGGTCAAGTGTGTGTGTGCATGAGAGAGAAGAGTGAGCGTGTGTGTGCGTGTGCCTCAGAAACTTTTAATGTGCTCATCAGCAGTAATGACAGTCACTGGTACCAGACAATAACGGTCTGTCTGTGTCTGTGTCTGTGTCTGTAGATCACGTGGAATGTTCCAGAGGAACAGAGGAAGATCTGTGAGACGAAGGGAAAGAGTGAGGTGGGCATGGCTCTGGGGTCTGGCTAGGGCTGGGCTGCAGAGAATTAACTGTGCTAAAGCAGTTCCTTTCACTTGCATTACCCAGAATCCTTTTCATCTTTCACAAATCACTCACAGTACCCAGAATCCTTTTCGTCCTTCGCAAATCACTCACGTTACCCAGAATCTTTTATCATCTTTCACAAATCACTCACATTACCCAGAATCCTTTTCATCAGCCGCTAATCACTCACATTACCCAGCATCCTTTTCATCAGCCGCTAATCACTCACATTACCCAGCATCCTTTTCATCAGCTGCTAATCACTCCCATTTCCCAGAATACTTTTCTGGGTTTCTGGGCGGTCCAGGCGCCCTGTGCTCTTCTTCACTCATTTTGTACAGCCTTCAGTATGAGCTCTTTCCTGTGAACATGGGGTGCTGTGAGGACACAGGCCGTGGTTTGCTCTCTTTCGCCCTCTACAGGCTGACTGCCGCAACTACATCCTGGTGCTGGAGTTTGTGAGTGAGGGTCAGATCTATGCGTGTGGCACCTATGCCTTCGATCCGCAGTGCACCTTCATCGTGAGTAACAGTGTCAGCTTTAAGGTCTTTGTCCCCCTTACGGTGGCGGGGGGGTGGGGGGAAGTGTGGGTGGGTTAGAGAGATAAAGGTATGATGGACAGATGTAACACACATGGAGTGAAAAAGCAGAAATTAGGATGGACAGAGAGAAGATTGAAATCAGCATGTGATATAGAAACAGAATGATGTTATAAAAGGAATGTATGCCACTCTGTCTCATAGTGAGTTATCACACACACACATACTCGCACACACACAATCTCACACACACATACGTACTGTAAGGAAAAAAGGACGTCTCTCGAACGTGATGAAAAAGTATAAAGTTTATTTCCAATACCGGCAGTGACAAAGCGCACGAATGACACCTTGGATTCAGCAGAGTCAGAATGAACCACGAACCTTTCCAGAGGCTGCTTCTTATTTGTTTTCGAAGCTTTGATCAGTAGTGTTGAATACACATACCAAGACAGATGTAGTCGGTCCTTGTAACACCTATCAATTAGGCCATAGTGTATTGGCCGTCCTGTTGTGATTGAATTAGCACGTCTGTTGACTTGAATGGTTCCCAATCTCTCACTCCTGGTCGCTATTCTACCATTGTACCAACTGTATTGTGATAATGATAAGATCAAGGGAATGTGTGGCCAGCAGACATATTGGCATCAGAGACAGACTTCTTACAGTCCCCCGTTTGATGCTTATTTGCAATAAAGCATCACATGCACATAGTCTTCATCAGTGGCGGTGCTGTCCTGCCTTAGGTTGCTCTCCTATCACGCGGAGAACCTTACCCGTCATTGGAGCAACACCTCATTCCACTGGTCTTACTCTGAGCGCTGCCTGCTATTGCCTCTGCTTTCCCTGTGGATGTTATCACCACCACAACCTGGGTGCCATGCTGATAAATAATAAACTATAACAAATAGTCAGCGGCCGAGATATTTGAGACTGGGTACTACCCAAGCCAAGGGGACTGCTTTACAAAATATAAGTCTTTGTCGGTTTAGGACAGAACACATACAACAAATCATAACACCTTGAATCAAAATCAGTATCAAACAGATGCATACAGCGGCTTTAAATGTCAAGTTCAAAATCAAATTCTGGGATTTCTTCTACAAATCCTAACTCATCCTCAAGCCTAGTAGACAAAATGTGACGTGTGGTATTTACATATGGAAAATGGTAGGGCCCAATGGACCACGCTGTAGGACCTGAGTGGCAATCAACTCCTTCAGTTTTAGGTTCATTCTTTTTCATTTGTAGGGTATCCATCCAATTTGAAACACCTAATCCGGTTCCCGTAGCTCCTAGAACACCATCCAGGAACCCAAGCAGTTTTTGTCTGGTAGGTGTGGGGGTTGGGCTGTCGCTCTGGAAGTTGGCAGCCACCATGTCATGGTATTTCAGGAATGCTGTTGTCATGAGGTCCTTGTACTGGGTCACGCTCTCCCCCTTGCAGTGCTCGTTCAGATCTGGAGACCATGCTGTCAAGTTCACCAGGACTGGAATATGGACCCATTGGACATTGTTGTTCAGGGCGCCCTGATGTGGTCTTGCAATTATCCCAGACAGAGGTGCTGGGCGCTGCTCTGGGCACTCTTGTGTCATCGCCATCACCGGTAGCATTACAGTCAAGAGGATCTCCCACATATTTATGCTGGTTTTCTGAAATAAAGAGAAGAGAAACAAAAATAGTTATAACCCCCCCCCCCCCCCCCCCCCCTTTTTTTTTTTTTTTTTTTTTTTTTTGTAATATGCTAATACTTCTGGTGTTGAAGCTACTACTGGAGCACAGGTAGGGGTGCATTTATTAAGTTCTCTGTAATCAACACAAAGCCTCCAGGAATTGTCTGGTTTCCGGGTCTGGTTTTCTGGCCATATGGGAGACATTGCTGGTGAAAGACAGGGTTGTATGACGTCCTGTTGCAAAAGAGACTCAATTGTAGATTGAATATAAGGGTTTGCTTCCTCTGGGTACTTATATTGGTGGAGTGATGGAGGATCACGGCCTTGTATATTCACCTCCATGACTTCACAATCTATTCGCCCACAATCATGTTTACTATTAGCGAAAACACCTCTATGTTTTTCTAACCCTTCCTCCAAACCTGCATCGTTAACTCTCAACAATGTATGCAAGTCATATTCTTCCGACTTCTTTATGGCATGCACTGCATGAACATCGGAAATTTCCACAAACTCATCTTTAGACTCAGTATTGCGCCAAATGCAATTGTTGCCATAATCTATAATGTAACCACGCCTTTTCATGATGTCTGAACCTAAAATGTTGCGACCATCTCCTGTTGCACTAAGCCAAGCTTTGTCTTTAAACCTGTCTTTGCCAATTTCAAAGGTAAGGTTATCTGATTGGGAAGCCAGAGACATAGTACCATCAAAGCCTTCTATTGTGATAGTCCTATCACTGTGACTAGGGGTTTCATTAGAATGAATTATGGACAAAGAAGCACCACTATCTACTAACCAATTATCGCATCGGCCTCCAACAGCGATCTGTGTAATTGGTCTACCCCATCTATCACGTGACAAAGGTGCCACGTGCAGCACGGAGGCCTGACACCCCTATGCTGAGTGTGAAGTGGTATTGCTCTTCATCTTAGAAATAGCTGCCTGCAAATCAACATTCTCCGCACTGAGTTTTGTTATTGCTGACTGTATACTACTGAGTGTCTGGCTCAAACTTGAGTGATCAGGACCCTTACTGTGAAAAGATTTGCATTCCTTAGCTATGTGTCCTTCCTTTCCACATGTATAACAAACAAACTTTCCATCCAAATTATAGGGTAATGGCTTCTCCCCTCTTTGCTGCTTAATGTCATCTGGCACATATCCTTCATTTCTCCATGACACAGACCTATGTGAACTATTATTATGAGGCCTTCCTCCAACTGCAGCTACTGGATATCTCTTCTTATTCACCAACCTGCTGTTTTTGGAGTTGTAAAGTTGAGTCATTTTTGTAACTATTTCTGTGTATGGGGTATGGGAGTCTATGTGAAGTGTTAAGGCATCTCGGGTGTATGTGTCACTCTGTGAAATCAATGTAGACTTGAAAATAGGGTCTTGTTGGGTTAAATGTGGCATACCACTATAGTCAGAGAAAGCTTCCCATAATCTAGAAGCATATGCTGCTGGGTGTTCTCCCTGTTGCATTTCTACTTCCTTAATTCTTTCCCAATCTATCTCTCGAGTTCCCAGGACCTCTAGTAGTGCCTTCTTCCTGCTAGCTTTGTCTGCATTTTTGTTCTGTATATCAGTAGAAAGCGCTCTAGCTAAGGCGTGTGGAAGGCATGCAATTAGTGTGACACAAGCATCAGCATCAGTAAGTCTGTGTAGATCTACCGCACGTTCTAGTGATGCAATGAATTCGAGCGGGTCTCTCTTATAAGGCTCAAAGTAACCAATGTTCTTGATTAGGGATTCAATGTCACCAGGTGAGAGAGGCCTAAGTGTAGTGGTTGTACTTGTGCGTTCCCTCTGCCCCCCCTCCCCAGGCTGAATAGTAGTGGTTGAATGTACAGGGGCCATAGGAAACTTAACTGTGTAATCCGAATAGCTATCCCAATTACCCCATGCAGGTTTCCCCCCAAAATTGTTGGTTTTATCATCCTCATTATCTAATTCAGCCACTAATCCCTCAGGAAGGGGTACCCCTACCGCTGCTATGTGTCCTTGCATGATATCTACTGCTCTCTTGTATTTTCCTACACGGTCTGAATTGCTAGTGTGAGTTCTGGGAGTCAGATTGGTACATTTACTAATCAAGTAATCATACGCCGCTTGTGCACGATTCAAGTCATTGGCTGTTTTTTCTAGTGACGACATAAGATTCTGATTATTGTTTTCTAGCTGTGCAACCTCCTGCCTCAGCTTTATTTGAATCTCCATGTTAAGCGTGGCATTCACTTTATAGCTTTTAAGAGTGACTGCATTCTCTGCTACTTGCTGTTGAAGAGTATGGTTTTCTATCTCTACAACGTCTAATCTCTTTTTAGTCATTTTGTAAGATGCCAGAATCGCTTGCAATGCTGTAGCAATCTTCCCTTTCTTATTTTTAGGTAATTTCGAATAGTTTTCAAACTGAGACAATGCCCACTCGTAAGGCGCGTCTTGGTTTTCTATCCCTTCAAGCACACTGCTTTTGCCATGTTTAGAAATGTACCTAACCACAAGGTCTTCCATCCTCTAATTTATAGTTAGCTATCACACAATACACGAACAATATTGCCAAACTAGCGTTAATGCGCAATCTAGTCACGTGAATTAGTAAGTGATAAGTTACAGAGTACACCCAATTTAAGAATCTATGTTCCAGTGCTTCGGAACCAATAAATTCTACAGACCAGTTACTTTAGGTCTATGTTCTAACCGTTGCGTTATCTAGTTGCTTTAAGATAAACAACAGCTACCCTGTTCCTGTACTTCGGACACAGGTCGAGGATTCCAGTTACTTTAGGAATACTATTTTAGCATAAAGGTCCCGGTGCTTCGGGCACAATTGATTCTGAAGACCAGTTACTTTAGGCCTACTTGTATCTACAAGTTACAACAGTGCCACACTCCGTCGGGCACGATCCAGTTACTCTTAATTCCAGTGCTTCGGAATTAAAACTCTTACTGCCAGTATGATGGTGAAAACAAACAAACTGTCCCAGTCCTTAAAACTTCTTTCTAGGTTTTTTTTAAACGAGGGGGTTCCCTAAAATACAAACCAGCAGCATAAAAGAAGAAACCGCGTTTCTTACCTTAGTGTCCCCAGTTTTTTTTTTTTTCGGAATTCCTCGCTGGGTGGCTCGCCAGTTGTAAGGAAAAAAGGACGTCTCTCGAACGTGATGAAAAAGTACAAAGTTTATTTCCAATACCGGCAGTGACAAAGCG
Source organism: Anguilla anguilla (assembly GCF_013347855.1). Taxonomy (NCBI): domain Eukaryota; kingdom Metazoa; phylum Chordata; class Actinopteri; order Anguilliformes; family Anguillidae; genus Anguilla; species Anguilla anguilla. The sequence goes on from NC_049205.1 coordinate 65,581,678, forward strand.
CACGAATGACACCTTGGATTCAGCAGAGTCAGAATGAACCACAAACCTTTCCAGAGGCTGCTTCTTATTTGTTTTCGAAGCTTTGATCAGTAGTGTTGAATACACATACCAAGACAGATGTAGTCGGTCCTTGTAACACCTATCAATTAGGCCATAGTGTATTGGCCGTCCTGTTGTGATTGAATTAGCACGTCTGTTGACTTGAATGGTTCCCAATCTCTCACTCCTGGTCGCTATTCTACCATTGTACCAACTGTATTGTGATAATGATAAGATCAAGGGAATGTGTGGCCAGCAGACATATTGGCATCAGAGACAGACTTCTTACAGTACATACACGCACACGCACTCACACGCACACGCACAGACACACACGCATACATGCACGCACACGCACACATACACGCACACACACAATCTCGCACACACGCACACACACGTACACACACTCACACACACGCACACAATCTCACACATACACACACACACTCACACACACACACTACACACACAAAATCACACACATATTCACGCACACGCACACGCACCGCACATGCACACACACACACACACACACACACACACACTCACTCTCTCTCATTTCTCTCTCTCTCTGTAGAGAACAGCAGATTTCTCTCTGGAGATGGAGGATGATGGCTCCGTGAGGGTGGAGACAGGGAAGGGGAAGTGTCCGTTTGACCCCAAGTACACACACACTACTGTAACAGCAGGTACAGCAGAACCACACACACACACACACACACATACACACTACTGTAACAGCAGGTACAGCAGAACCACACACACACACTACTGTAACAGCAGGTATAGCACAACCACACACACACACACATACACACACATACACACACTACTGTAACAGCAGGTACAGCACAACCACATACACACACTACTGTAACAGCAGGTACAGCTGAACCACACACACACACACGCACACACACACTACTGTAACAGCAGGTACAGCAGAACCACACACACACACACACACACACACACACACACACACTACTATAACAGCAGGTACAGCAGAACCACACACACACACAGTAGTGCTGTGGTCTCTCTCTTTGTCTGTGCAGATGGGACTCTTTACAGCGCCACCACCAGTAACTTCATGGGTACCACACCCATCATCTCCCGGGCAACGGGCAGGGAGCGGGTCCGTACCGAAGAGTCTCTCAGCTGGCTGAGCGGTGAGACTTCCTGTTTGCTGCAGGGGGTTATGGGATAGCTTTTAGAAGCAAGAGTACTGTATGTGCAGCGTGCTGTGGAAGGGTAAATAATTTATTTTATAGTATATTTATGATTAATATGAATCATAATCATAATCATATTTGGGGGGGGGGGGGCAATTGTTACGTTTCCCAAAGTTGAGGGAGATGTGTCCCTCCTGCCCCCCCCCCCCCCCACATTACATTACAGTGATGAGAATAATATAGTGGTAAGGAACATTGTCCAACAATGTTGAGATTGGTTAGACATGAATGAAATAGACTGTGTGTATGTGTGTGTGCAGCTCCTGAGTTTGTGAGCTCTGCAGTAGTGCAGTTAAGTCAGGACAGCTCTGCTGGAGACGATGATGAGATCTTCTTCTTCTTCACGGAAGTCGCAGAGGAGTACAACTTCTACAGCAAGATCAAAGTGCCCAGAGTGGCACGTGTGTGCAAGGTGCCTGTCTCTCTGTCAGTCTGTCTGCCTGTCTCTCTGGCTACATGTCTATCTGTCTGCCTGTCTGTTTGTCTGTCTGTCTGTTTGCATGTCTGTCTCTCTGTCTGCCTGCCTGTCTGCTTGTCTGTCTATCTGTTTGCCTGTCTGTTTGCCTGTCTGTCTGTCAGTCTGTCTGTTTGCATGTTTGTCTCTCTGTCTGTCTATCTGTCTAAATGTCTGTCTGCCTGTTTGTCTGCCATCCATCTTTCTGTATGTGGTGCTCTCTCTCCCTCACTCCCTCTCTCACTTTCTCTGTCTCAGTTCAATTGAAAGAGCTTAATTTGCGTGAGAAATGTAAACACTTGTATTGATAAGGCATCGGTTAAAAGAAATATAGATTAAATAAAAACATTAAGTGAATGCTGATAAAAAAACTTGGCTAATTTATGCTAAAATATCTCATCAAAATACATAGTTGATAAATGAAAAAAAAACAGTAGTTTATTATGTCATTTTTTAACTTAGTATTTGTATAGTGCACAGTATAACTGGTTTATACTGTATACTCACATATTAGGTTATGTATATTCACAGCACATATATATCCACAGATATGAATTCATATTAGTTCAGCAACCTATCACACAGTACACTGAGCAGGTGTTTGATCTCACCTAGCTCAGAAGGAGGGGCAGGTGGGACAGGGGCCATTGTGAGGGCTGCAGCGTAGCTGGGCTGGTGTTGGTGGGGGTGTGCTCTGGGGGGCGGGGGCCTTATGGGGGGCTGCGGGGTGCTGGGTGGGCGCAGGGTTTTGGAGTGATGACCGCTGCTGTCAGGCTGATGTGGGGCCCGAGGACGGTGACCGACGGCGTGGGGGGGCTGATGCCTGAGATGGGGCCTGTTGATGGTGGAGGGGGGCTGGATGGATTGCGTCCCAGTGCCACGTCTTTTAGCGTTTTAGCAAAAACTCTCTCTCTCTCGGTCTCTCTCTCTCTCATTCTCTGTCTCTCTGTCTCTCTGTCTCTCTGTCTCTCTCTGTCTTCATGTGTCTCTCCCTCAGGGGGATGTAGGAGGTATGAAGACGCTGCAGAAGCGTTGGACGTCCTTCCTGAAGGCGGGACTTGTGTGTGAGGACAGAGAGAGAGGCGAGCGCTACAACATCCTGCGTGCCGTCCACACCCTCGAGCACCAGCCCGGAAAGCCACACAGCACACACTTCTACAGCATACACAGCTCAACATGGTACAGCGCTTATACACTACACACACACACACACACACCCAACAGCACCAGCCCGGAGAGCCACACAGCACACACTTCTACAGCATACACAGCTCAACATGGTACAGCGCTTATACACTACACACACACACACACACCCAACAGCACCAGCCCGGAGAGCCACACAGCACACACTTCTACAGCATACACAGCTCAACATGGTACAGCGCTTATACACTACACACACACACACACACACACACACCCAGCAGCACCAGCCCAGAGAGCCACACAGCACACACTTCTACAGCATACACAGCTCAACATGGTACAGCGCTTATACACTACACACACACACACACCCTACACACACACACACACAAACACACACACACCCAGCAGCACCAGCCCAGAGAGCCACACAGCACACGCTTCTACAGCATACACAGCTCAACATGGTACAGCGCTTATACACTGCACACACACACACACCCTATACACACACACTACACACACACACGTGCACGCGCACACACACACACCACACATGCGCGTGCGCACACACACACACACACTGTACACATGCACACACACACACACACACACTGTACACATGCACACACACACACACACACACACGCACACAAAAACACATTTTCCATACACATGCAGTATAAAGTTTATCTTGGTTTGCAGGGACTCAGTGTGTGTTTGCAGGGACTCTGTATCCGCAGTGTGTGTGTTTGCAGGGACTCTGTATCCGCAGTGTGTGTGTTTGCAGGGACTCTGTATCTGCAGTGTGTGTGTACAGCCTGGCTGATATTCTGGAGGTCTTGAAGGGCCCATTTAAACAAAAGAAGAGCTGCGAGAGCTCATCCAATCCAGAGACTCTCCTCAGGCCCCGCCCTGGACAGGTATGCCCCGCCCACATAATACAGTTCTCCTTATTGTACCTTACCCTGTAGCTGTTCCTTTCCATGTAACTGCTCTCTGTAGCTGTTCTTTACACTGCAGGTTTTCCCTGCAGTGTAGCTGTTCCTTACAGTACATTGCAGCTGTTGCTTATCATGTAGCTGCTCCTTATCATTTAGCTGTTCCTTATTCCATAGCTGTTGCTTATTCTGTAGCTGTTCCTTGTCTTGTAGCTGCTCTCTGTAGCTGTTCTTCACCATGTAGTTGTTCCTTACCCTGTAGCTGTTCCCTGTAGCTCCTCCTGCTGATCTCCCTGTTGCTCCACAGTGCATCAGCGCGGCCCTGAAGGCTGAAGGGTTTGAGTCCTCTCTCAGTCTGCCTGATGACGTGCTGTTCTTCCTGAGGGACCACCCCTTGATGGAGAACAGTGTGGTAGCAGTGCCCCTCATGGTCCGGAGGGGAATTACATACACCAAGATTGCTGCTACTTTGATGTCTGTATCCAATGATAACCCTGCTGCCATTCTACACCTGGGCACAGGTGAGAGGAGCACAAGAGGTGAACAAAGCAGGAAGTGATTCTAAGAAATGTGTAATATGTGTTCATGCATATGTGTGTGTGTGTGTGTGTGGGTGTGTGTGTTTCTCACAGATACAGGGGAACTGCACAGAGTCTCAGTGGGGGGTCAGTCTGCCACTCTGCTCCAGGAGATCCCACTGTTCCACACACCCGTGAACAACATCTTATTACACCAGGTACTGTACACACACACACGCACACAGGGCACACATTCACACACACACACACACACACACATGCACACACTCTCTCTGACTGTGTCTCTTTGTGTCTTTGTGTTTCAGGACCAGGTGATAGTGAGCTCAGGTGTGTCAGTAGCTTGTCTTCCTGCAGGGGGCTGTGGCCTGTACCCCAGCTGTGAGCTGTGTGCCCTCACCAAGAGACATGGTTGTGTGTGGAGAGAGGGGGTCTGTACCCCCATCACATCCAGGTCAGCTTTCGCACACCTACATCACATCCCTATATCACATGCCTACCTCACATCGCTACGTCACATCCCTGTATAAAATCCCTATAGCACAGTGGTGTCAAACTCGTGCCATGGAGGGCCGTGTGTATGCAGGTTTTCATTCCAGCCTCAGATCTTGATTATATAATTAGTTAAATTATTTGCTGAATTAGGGATGCAGGTTTGTGCACAATGGTGACCCGACGTCTATGGTGACCCGCATTGTCTAAATAAAAATTTTCTTATATTCTGTGCTTCAATGCAGTTAAACGCATATGGCTGAATGAGTAATTGGACTCAATTAAGGCAGCATTAATTGGTTGGAATGAAAACCTGCATACACACGGCCCTCCATGGCACGAGTTTGACACCACTGCTATAGCACATCTCTATAATCACACACCTACATCACATCCCTACTGTATATCACATCCCTACATCACATCCCTATATCAAATCCCTATATCACATTATATCACACACCTACATCACATCGCTACATCACATCTCTATATCAACACCTACATCACATCCCTACTGTCTATCACATCTCTATATCACACACCTATATCACACACCTATATCACAGACCTACATCACATCTGTATATCACACTCATGCATCACATCCCTATATCACAAACCTACATCACGTCTATATCACACACCTACATCACACATCTACACCACACACATACATCACATCCCCATATCACATCTCTATATCTCATCTCTATATCACACACCTATATCTACATCACATCCCTATATCACATCTCTATATCATGCACCTACATCACACACATACATCACATCCCTATTTCACATCTCTATATCACACTGTGGTGTGGGGATGGTTGGTTTAAGCAGCCTCACCTGCCCTGTGTCAAGCTAATTAGACCTGGCCAATTGGATAATTGGTTAAGAATTAGATAATTGGCCAGGCTAATTGGACCCAGGAACAGGAGTGGCTGCACCTGTGCGTAGTGAGGTAATCACTGCGCACAGGTTAAATCTGCCATCCCCACCCACACAGGGGAGCCTCTCTGTCATGACAGTTTTAACATCTGCTCCTTGGCAGCAACATCTTGCCAACCCTTGTAAATAAATCTTGACTGCTTGAACATCATCTCCCTGTGTCTCTGTGCTGGAGGGCCCCAAGGAAAGCCACTTTGGTGGCCTGTGGCAGGCGTGTTTGCCACACACACCCCTACATCACACGCTATATTACATGCCTATATCACATCTGTATATCACGTCCCTATATCACATTCCTATATCACATGCTATATCATATCCCTATGTCACATCTCTGTATCACATTCTATATAACATCTCTATTTCACGCTCATACAGATATGGGTCTCTGACTATGTTGGTCTCTGTGTTTTAGGGGCCCTGTGCTGTTCTCTGTGTTTTAGGGGCCCTGTGCTGTTGTCTGTGTTTTAGGGGCCCTGTGCTGTTCTATGTGTTTTACGGACCCTGTGCTGTTCTGTGTTTTAGGGGCCCAGAGGCTGAAGGGCCTGAGGAGCCACAGTGGGTGTGTGAGAGTGCTGAAGGTGAGTCTTAACAGCACCCCCTGCTCGTATCTTATATTGCCTTGTATCCCAAGCAGACTTTAGACAGGACTGACTCCCCCACCCCTCCTCTCCTCCCCCTCTCAGCACGCTGTTCCCCAGATGTGCAGGTGCTCCAGGTGAGGGCGGGGCTGCAGATCCTCCTGCCCTGCGTACAGGTGTCACCCCGCCCCTGCTTCTGGACACACCCCCCCGGGCGCAGCACACGTCTGCAGCACTGGGACCTGGTGGTCATGGTAACCACAGAAACAGTGGGCTCGTACTCCTGCTACTGCCAGGAGGACCGGGCGGGGCAGGAGGGGCGGGCCCAGTGTCTGCGGGCAGCCTATCAGCTGGTCCTGGAGGACCCCAGCACGGGCAGCAGCGTGGGCACCCCCCAGCCCCGGAGGTTCGTAGGGCTGTACCTGGCCTGCCTGTTCCTGGGACTCCTGTTTGTGGCCTTCCTATTCGCCAGGCTCCGAGCGCAGAGCCCCGCCCCTCGCCACCTCACGCAGAAGGAGGGCAGGGCTTCCTGAGGGCCTGCTGAATTCCATCTCAGTTCAGCCGAAATCAACAGAAACTCCGTTCCTGAATGAAAAGCAGTTCATTTCTTGCACTCACTGACTGAGCGGAAGGGGAAGTGACATCAGTGCTCTGGGATGGCTTTGGTGACACCAGCACTTCATTAGCATTTTACTCCAATTTCTTCTTATTTCTGTAGAGAAGCACGCCAGCACCAGAGGCGCTCCCTTTTCCTTTCAGACGTTACTGACGCTGGTCGGCTCACTAACCCCCTAAAGCAGGGAAGCACTGTGTGCACTGGGACTGCAGACGCCTTTAGGGCTCAAATCTTTATGCCAATGTGTTTCTTTTCAGTGTAAATATCCAAAAATCAAGAGTGTTTTTTAGATGTGCTGACCACACATAAACTGGTGTTAATGATGTTGTCGAATCATCATAATAAAGCATTCCATCACCATACCTGCCTGGTAAACACATGGAAATAAAAAAACCATGAGGGGCATTACTTGCAACTGCAAATATGATTTTATTTTATTAATTTTTAGCATTTATTTATTTAGCATCAATTGTGTTATTAGCTGTAGGAGAAGTAGCTGTTTATAAATAGATTCCTATGTTGCAGATGGATAGAAAGGTAGATGCATCAGATGTGTGGATGGACACAACATAACTCAATATTTTTACTTTAGTAATTTTGCCTCCCGGCAGCACAGCTCAGACTTTCTAATTTGATGCATGTACGTAAAATTCATTAAAGAGTCACATGACCAAGTACAGGTGGCTCTGTACTGTCGTACAGCATCAGAACTTGTTATTCAACCAGAACTTCTGTAGTTAAGAAGCAAGGAAGAAAGAGTACAGGAGCTGAGTATCTGGTGCCACTGTGGATCTGTAGGGTAAATGTGTTTTGTATGATCTGTGGGGTAAATGTATTTAGTATCCCCTGTGGGGTAAATGCATTTTGTATGATCTGTGGGGTAAATGTGTTTAGTATCCCCTGTGGGGTAAATGTGTTTAGTATGTATACAGAGTACCAGGGTGGGACGTGCTGTGGTAACAGCAGAGAGCCTGTGGGGGGTGCTGTGTCACTGAACCCCTTCAGATCAGCCAGTGTGCTTCCCTTCCTGTCAACAGGTCCCTGTACCTCTCCGAACTCTGCTGTGCTGGCGGTCAGTTTGGACACAGAGCAGGCTGATTGGAGGGCGTTTGGACTCAGAGCAGGCTGATTGGAGGGCGTTTGGACACAGAGCAGGCTGATTGGAGGGCGTTTGGACACAGAGCAGGCTGATTGGAGGGCGTTTGGACACAGAGCAGGCTGATTGGAGGGCGTTTGGACACAGAGCAGGCTGATTGGAGGGCGTTTGGACACAGAGCAGGCTGATTGGAGGGCGTTGGACACAGAGCAGGCTGATTGGAGGGCGTTTGGACACAGAGCAGGCTGATTGGAGGGCGTTTGGACACAGAGCAGGCTGATTGGAGGGCGTTTGGACACAGAGCAGGCTGATTGGAGGGCGTTTGGACACAGAGCAGGCTGATTGGAGGGCGTTTGGACACAGAGCAGGCTGATTGGAGGGCGTTTGGACACAGAGCAGGCTGATTGGAGGGCGTTTGGACACAGAGCAGGCTGATTGGAGGGCGTTTGGACACAGAGCAGGCTGATTGGAAGGCGTTTGGACACAGAGCAGGCTGATTGGAGGGCGTTTGGACACAGAGCAGGCTGATTGGAGGGCGTTTGGACACAGAGCAGGCTGATTGGAGGGCGTTTGGACACAGAGCAGGCTGATTGGAAGGCGTTTGGACACAGAGCAGGCTGATTGGGAGGGCGTTTGGACACAGAGCAGGCTGATTGGAGGGCGTTTGGACACAGAGCCAGGCTGAATTGGAGGGCGTTTGGACACAGAGCAGGCTGATTGGAGGGCGTTTGGACACAGAGCAGGCTGATTGGAGGGCGTTTGGCACAGAGCAGGCTGATTGGAAGGGCGTTTGGACACAGAGCAGGCTGATTGGAGGGCGTTTGGACACAGAGCAGGCTGATTGGAGGGCGTTTGGACTCAGAGCAGGCTGATTGGAGGGCGTTTGGACTCAGAGCAGGCTGATTCCAAGTTGAACTATGGGGCGACATAGCTCAGGAGGTAAGACCACTTGTCTGGCAGTCGGAGGGTTTGCGGTTCAAAACCCCGCCCTGGGCATGTCGAAGTGTCCTTGAGCAAGACACCTAACCCCTAACCCCCAACTGCTCTGGCGAATGAGAGGCATCAATTGTAAAGCGCTTTGGATAAAAGCGCTATATAAATGCAGTCCATTTATCATTTACCATTTACTATGCGGTTGTTCCCTGCACTTGGACTGGTACTTCTCTCTAGGGTTTTCGTCATACTTGTTCCTGGTTATGGTTATACACTTTGTTGTACGTCACTCTGGATAAGAGCGTCTGCCAAATGCCTGTAATGTAATGTAATGTGTAATGATTGGAGGGAGTTTGGGCACACAGCCACCTGATTGGAGGGAGTTTGGACACAGAGCAGGCTGATTGGAGGGTTGAGGACAGAGGTGGGAGCAGGGAGAGAGAGAACATTTCAATGGCAGAGAAAGAAAGGAAGTAGAAAAGAAAAAGAACCTGGTCAACTCTTTCATTATGGAGTCTTAGAGGGGGATGGACTACAGACTCTGGAGCTGCAGGAAGCAGTTCTCAGAAAAGCCATGTTTGGAGAGGAGAGAGACGCACAAACAGGGCAAGAGAGAGGGAGGGACAGAGAGAGGGAGCGAGGGACAGAGAGAGAGAGAGGGAGGGACAAAGAGAGGGAGGGAGGGATAGAGAGAGAGAGGGAGGGACAGAGAGAGAGAGGGAGGGACAGAGAGAGAGGGCACTCACAGAACAGGTGATCGGGGTCAGCAGAGTGTGAGAAGATGCCTCATCATTCTGGAGATCCTTGAGTGTGATTACAGTGGATTACATGGCATTCTATAGAACAAAACACAGATCCTAGAACTGTCTTTCGCTGGAGTTCTCTTTGTGTGGTTTAGGGTTTACCTGTGTCTGGTTCTGAAAATGGCACAACTGGTGACCCAAAGATATTTCTCGCCACTCTGTTTTACTGCTCAGAATGTTCCTCTTGGACCAGTCATTCCCCAAAATGTCCTCAGGTACCCCAGCCGGATCCAGGCATTCAATTTGTTCTACCTCAAGCATACCTGACCAAACTAATAAAGGGCCTCAATCGTATCAGGTGTGCTTGAGTTGGAAAACTTTAAATACCTGAATCTGGCTGTGGTCTCTCTACAGCATGGCTATCCAAGCCTATTCCAGGAGATCTACCAACCTGTTGGTTTTCAATTCAACCCTAATTTTGGCATGCCTGATTTTGCTAATTAGCAGCTCAACAAGAACTGTTGAATGAGGTGTGGTTTGTTTGGGTTGGAGTGAAAATGTACAGGACTGTAGATCTCCAGGAACAGGGTTGGGCAGCCCTGCTCTAGCTGTTGAATGAGGTGTGCTTTGTTTGGGTTGGAGTGAAAATGTACAGGACTGTAGATCTCCAGGAACAGGGTTGGGCAGCTCTGCTCTAGACTGCTCCAGTCAGACTGTTTCCCTTAGAGTGTCCTCCTCAGACTATTAAATGCATTAGCAATTGTTTAAAATGAATAAAGATTTCACAGAAATAATCAATGGTCTTTGCTCACCGGAAATGCTTTTTGTGCTTTGGTGAAGTCAGCTGCTGTGTATTAGCTGAACAGGGGATGAGTTAAAAATGAATAAGCAAACCAAAAGCGATAAAAGAGGGAAGAGTGGAAAGGGAGGAGAAAAGAGGAGGGGAAGGAGGAGGAGCTAAAGGACTCCGCTGTAAAGACAGACTCGTCATTGCTCTGGCGCGGCCCAGTGTGCAGAGGAAGGGCCAATGAGGATGCAGATGTGTGTGATTGACAGGTGGAGTGGCGCCTGCCTCCTGCTGACCGGCTGGCCTCCACCTGTTGGCGGTTAAGCTCTGAAGGCCACGACAGCGCGGATCATTTACCCACTATGCCTGCTCTCAGCACGGGACATTCATAAATAACTAACACCCACTAAAACTGCCCGACCTTCTCTAAACCACTAACACCCGCTAAAACTGCCCAACCTCCTCTAAATCACTAACACCCGCTAAAACTGTTTGACCTCCTCTAAATCACTAACACCTGCTAAAACTGTTTGACCTTCTCTAAACACTAACCACCCGCTAAAACTAGCTTGACCCTCTTCTAAATCACTATACACCCGCTAAAACTGCTTGACCTTCTCTAAATCACTAACCACGCTAAAAACTGCCCAACCTCTTCTAAATCACTAACACCCACTAAAACTGCCCGACCTTCTCTAAATCACTAACACCCGCTAAAACTGCCCAACCTCTTCTAAATCACTAATACCCGCTAAAACTGCCCGACCTTCTCTAAATCACTAACACCCGCTAAAACTGCCCGACCTTCTCTAAACCACTAACACCCGCTAAAACTGCCCGACCTTCTCTAAATCACTAACACCCGCTAAAACTGTTTGACCTCCTCTAAATCACTAACACCTGCTAAAACTGTTTGACCTTCTCTAAATCACTAACACCCGCTAAAACTGCTTGACCTCTTCTAAATCACTAACACCCGCTAAAACTGCTTGACCTTCTCTAAATCACTAACACCCGCTAAAACTGCCCAACCTCTTCTAAATCACTAACACCCACTAAAACTGCCCGACCTTCTCTAAATCACTAACACCCGCTAAAACTGCCCAACCTCTTCTAAATCACTAATACCCGCTAAAACTGCCCGACCTTCTCTAAATCACTAACACCCGCTAAAACTGCCCGACCTTCTCTAAACCACTAACACCCGCTAAAACTGCCCGACCTTCTCTAAATCACTAACACCCGCTAAAACTGCCCACCCTCCTCTAAATCACTAACACCCGCTAAAACTGCCCGACCTTCTCTAAATCACTAACACCCGCTAAAACTGCTTGACCTCTTCTAAATCACTAACACCCGCTAAAACTGCTTGACCTTCTCTGTCTGTAGCGCTTGTATGTGTGTGTAGAGCTGTGTGTGTGTAGGTGTTGTGTGTGTGTGTAGCGCTGTATGTGTGTGTAGCGCTGTGTGTGTCTGTAGCGCATATGCGTGTGTGTAGCGCTGTGTGTGTGTGTAGGTGTTGTGTGTGTGTAGCACTGTGTGTGTCTGTAGCGCTTGTGTGTGTGTGTAGCGCTGTGCATGTGTAGCGCTTGTATTTGCATTCTGAAAGCATTCTGCACATAGATGACTGCTTTGTAATTTGAGCACAGAGTGGATGGACAGTTCATTAATGACAGAGCAGATGTGTGGGCACAATACACCAGCAGAGGGCGCCATCCAGACATTTGAAGAGGCCAGGTGAAAGGTAAGCATGTGTGAAAGTTACTGTGCTGTTACCCCTGTGCTACAGTGTATTTATGGCTGTGCTGCTACCTGTGCTACAGTGTATTTATGGCTGTGCTGTTGTCTGTGCTACAGTGTATTTATGGCTGTGCTGCTGTCTGTGCTACAGTGTATTTATGGCTGTGCTGCTGTCTGTGCTACAGTGTATTTATGGCTGTGCTGCTGTCTGTGCTACAGTGTATTTATGGCTGTGCCGCTATCTGCTACAGTGTATTTATGGCTCTGCTGCTACCTGTGCTACAGTGTATTTATGGCTGTGCTGTTACCTGTGCTGTGTTATGCAGGACAGTGGAAGCGCAGGGTGGATAGGCCCACTACCGGGGCCGGTGTTGAAGAAGGCTCGCTCCAAGCCCCTGTTCCCTACCAGATGCCCCCATTCAACCCCAACTGCCCCATTGGGCCTGAGATCCCAGAAATACCCCAGCACAGTGCAATACAAGACACACACACACACACACACACACACACCACTGACTCAGACCTACAACTGCACTGGTGCTGAACATGCGCACACACACACCGCACACACCACACGCATGCATGCACGCACGCACACACGCAGACGCGCTTGTGCACACACTTGTGCATGCGCTCTAAGGCCCCAAACATACCCTACATGAGTACGTGAATGCAGATGCTTTCTGCTATGCAAAGTCGATTTCACGTAAAGTTACATTCTGAAATATTTCACCTGAAATTCTTAACGCAACGCAAACCCAAGCTGCAGTTTCAAGCTTCGCAGCAAAGGGCATTATAGCAGGTAACAACAAGATGAAGTCGTCTTCTTTTATTTGTGCTTTTTTCTGCTTAGTCTTTCGCAACTGTCCTGGATCGTCCACCTCGCACGTTGAGTATGCACAACCAGGATGAGCATTTGCTGTGCGTCGGCTTGGCGTTGTCATTTGTGTTCACATACTTGTGTAGGGTATGTTTCTGGCCTAACACTGGCGATGCATGCATGCTTGCACGTATGGTCTTGCTCTGACTGTCCTATGTGCTGTGACAGGGATGGACTTCCTGGTTCCAAAGAGAGGGTTCTTCTGCCAGCTCTCCTCCATGTTTTACAGTGGAGGTGAGGTCACCAATAAAGTCCACTGCAGCAGCCTCAAACACTACAAAAATATGGAGGTTGTGAGGGTGTGTGTATATAATCCTCATTGTTATGGTGTGTGTGTAATATCCTCGTTGTGAAGGTGTGTGTGTAATGTCCTCATTGTGGTGGTGTGTGTGTAATGTCCTTGTTGTGAGGGTGTGTGTATATAATCCTCATTGTTATGGTGTGTGTGTAATATCCTCGTTGTGAAGGTGTGTGTGTAATGTCCTCGTTGTGATGGTGTGTCATGTCTTTACTGTGGATCCACAGAAAGCAAAGCAGCGAACGCCTAATTCTGCAGTGAGGAGACTCTGCCTGAGTCAGCTTCTGTATACGAGTACAACAGCAGTAGCTAATGCAATAAAGCAATTTCATTACAGAACGGCATTAGGTCTGTCTGTACTGCTTCATCTGTGTCCGTGAATTTGTGTGTGTGTTTGTGTGTGTGTATGTGCGTGTACATACGTGTGTACGCTTGTTGTGTGTGTGTGTGTACGTGCGTGTACATGTGTGTACGCTTGTGTGTGTGTGTACGTGCGTGTACATGCGTGTGTACGCTTGTTGTGTGTGTGTTTGTGTGTGTGTACGTGCGTGTACATACGTGTGTACGCTTGTTGTGTGTGTGTGTACGTGCGTGTACATACGTGTGTATGCTTGTTGTGTGTGTGTGTGTGTACGTGCGTGTACATACGTGTGTACGCTTTGTGTGTGTGTGTGTGTGTGTGTGTACGTGCGTGTACATACGTGTGTACGCTTGTGTGTGTGTGTGTGTACCTGCGTGTACATATGTGTGTACGCTTGTTGTGTGTGTGTGTGTGTGTGTGTGTACGTGCGTGTACATACATGTGTACGCTTGTTGTGTGTGTGTTTGTGTGTGTGTACGTGTGTGTGTACATACGTGTGTACGCTTGTTGTGTGTGTATGTGTGTGTGTGTACGTGCGTGTACATACGTGTGTACGCTTGTTGTGTGTGTGTGTGTGTGTGTACGTGCGTGTACATACATGTGTACGCTTGTTGTGTGTGTGTGTGTACGTGCGTGTACATACGTGTGTACGCTTGTTGTGTGTGTGTGTGTGTGTGTGTGTGTATGTGCGTGTACATACGTGTGTACGCTTGTGTGTGTGTGTGTACGTGCGTGTACATACGTGTGTACGCTTGTTGTGTGCGTGTGTGTGTGTGTGTGCGTACTTGCGTGTACATACGTGTGTACGTTTGTTGTGTGTGTGTGTGTACGTGCATGTACATACGTGTGTACGCTTGATGTGTGTGTGTACGTGCGTGTACATACGTGTGTACGCTTGTTGTGTGTGTGTGTGTGTGTACTTGCGTGTACATACGTGTGTACGCTTGTTGTGTGTGTGTGTGTGTGTGCACGCCCTGTGCATGTCTGTGTGTGCACTGGCATGTTTAATTTAAAGGTGGGAGTGTTTGATCGTTGCTACGCTTGATGTGGATGTGCCATTCACTCCAACCTGCGCTCTACAGGTGGGTGCTACACACATTGTTACCTACAGCATGTGAACATACGGTTGCACATAAAACGCTTTATGCACATCTTCCTGATAAATCTCTGTTTTATATGTTGTGTGCTTCGCTGCGCTAGCTTCGTGGCGTAAGCCAAGTATTACTACTGTATTTCTTCATCAACTTAAAATTGAATATCTTTACAAGATTATTAGTTAATGGCAACTTCGTTCAACAAAAATCTTCCATTCATCCGTACTGACTACACGAGCAGACTTTCAGGGCTTCCACTTGTGCTTGCTTTTTGTGCAGTTTCTGATTCATCTTTTATTTGCATAGTATTTGGTTTGACTTTCTAAATACCATCTGACAAATTAAGCTGGGCAGAGTGATATTACAGAGTAGTAAAATCGTAAGGAGACAACAAAAATTAATGAAACAACTTGAAGCACAACAAACTGTCCAGAGAGGAAAAAGTGTAATGGTCCTTTCCTCACATCCCCTGAATCATGAGATCTTTGGCATCAGGAAAAAGACCGAGGTCTCTATCCTGTAAAACTGGGAGAGCACTCCGAAGCTTTGGGCCAACATCTGTTCACCTCAACAATCACACAGCACACCTTCATTTTAATGTGTAATTTTCTGATTTAGCATAGTCTGAAATCTCCTGATTTTAAGTCATTTATATAAGTCCAATGTAAATTCTATACTGAATTTATTGGGTTACAATTTTATTAATTATTTTTTTTAATTATTTATTTCTAATTTGTAATAATAGTAATGCAATTTTGGAATCTTAAAAAAAAAATTACTTTAATGATAATTTTGTAATGTAAATGTAATTTATGAAAATGATTTAATTTCATGTACGCTAGCATTTCACCAAGTTCCCCTTGGGAAAATGTTGTTCTATTCTGTTCTCGGTAAAGATTCTAAATTACTCTGGCTAACCCTTTCACTCAAGGTCTATAAAATGCTTTAATTCATCACCTCCCTCTGCTCACCTTCAGTCAGTTGATTTCTGTGTCTAACAGAAATTTATGTCACAGTATGTACATAAGGGTGCTTGGGAGGATTTGCAGTTGGAGATGAATAGCTGCTTTAGCAAATTCAATATTTGGGTGGGTGTCTCGGGTCAGTGTCTCGGTTCGGTGTCTCGGGTCAGTGTCTCGGGTGGGTGCCTCGGGTCAGTGTCTCGGGTGGGTTCCTCGGGTCAGTGTCTCGGGTCAGTGTCTTGGGTCAGTGTCTCGGGTGGGTGCCTCGGGTCAGTGTCTCGGGTGGATGTCTCGGGTCAGTGTCTCGGGTCAGTGCCTTGAGTCGGTGTCTCGGGTGGGTGCCTCGGGTCAGTGTCTCGGGTCGGTGTCTTGGGTCAGTGTCTCGGGTCGGTGTCTTGGGTCAGTGTCTCGGGTGGGTGCCTTGGGTCAGTGTCTCGGGTCAGTGTCTCGGGTGGGTGCCTCAGGTCAGTGTCTCGGGTGGGTGTCTTGGGTCAGTGTCTCGGGTCAGTGTCTCGGGTGGGTGCCTCGGGTCAGTGTCTCGGGTGGGTGCCTTGGGTCAGTGTCTCGGTCAGTGTCTCGGGTGGGTGCCTCGGGTCAGTGTCTCGGTAGTTCTCGGGTGGGTGCCTCGGGTCAGTGTCTCGGGTGGGTGCCTTGGGTCAGTGTCTCGGGTCAGTGTCTCGGGTGGGTGCCTCGGGTCAGTGTCTCGGGTGGGTGCCTCGGGTCAGTGTCTCGGGTGGGTGTCTCGGGTCAGTGTCTCGGGTCAGTGCCTTGGGTGGGTGTCTCGGGTCAGTGCCTCGGGTCAGTGTCTCGGGTCAGCATCTCGGGTGGGTGCCTCGGGTCAGTGTCTCGGGTGGGTGTCTCGGGTCAGTGTCTCGGGTCAGTGCCTTGGGTGGGTGTCTCGGGTCAGTGCCTCGGGTCAGTGTCTCGGGTCAGCATCTCGGGTGGGTGCCTCGGGTCAGTGTCTCGGGTCAGCATCCCGGGTGGTTGTCTCAAGTCAGTGTCTCCAGTCGGTGTCTCGGGTCAGACTTGCGCACAGATGAACAGCCTCCACCAGCTTTGCTCACCCCATGCCCAGGACAGCTCCGGGCAGAAGGAGGCCTTTGCTACCATTATCCTCACATCATGGCTCGATGGCCAGCCAACAGCTGGGCTCTGTGATTGAGCAGGTGTGTGGTGAGTGGAGGCAAAGTACGACACCTGTGTCATTCTTTCCTGACATTGATATGCAAAGCACTAATGATGGTACATGGCCATTGTACTGTGTAGTGGAAAATGAACTCTGCAAGGTGGAGCTTTGTCAGGATCACATATTTCTGCATGATCGCACTGTGGCCCTCATATCCTGCAGAACCAACAGGCTGCCACTCAAACAGCAGAAACACTTCAGTCCAGGTCTGTACAGTGCTTTTATCCCTCCTTCTCTGTCCCGTCATTTCATCTGTTCATTTATCTGGTTTTTCAACCATACAATCTGTCTTTATCCACCATCTCTGTCTTTATGCCATTTGAATCTGTAATGGGAAAGGAAATCTGAGAGTTAAACATTGCAGCTGTGATTGTGGTTGGGTTTTAGATTTGGGTATGTACTGTATGTGGATGAGAACTGGCCTGTGCTTTCACTGCCTCAGAATTAACTCATCCTGACAGCTTTTTATTTCATACAAAAAATATGCATTTAGCATAATTACTGATTTATTTGACTTTGCAGTAATAGGTTTTTTGTATATAAACATGTCTAGAGTTTGCTTGCTTTAATATGTCCTATGAATGTAATTTTCCTCTGTTTTCTTGTCAAATATTTAGCTATATTGAAACTTTAATATTTTTATCATTTATGTGGCTGAATGATTTCCTTAAATACCTTCATACAGACGGATCGTGTAATTTATTACTATTATTACTACGGCAAAATCCAAACTGCTAAATTGACATTTTGGCCATAAGATTATTGATGTCTCTTCATCAGTGTTGATTTTAAATTTTAAATTTAAGAATCTTCCCTCTTAATAACTGCTGCATGGGGAGGGAGGGAGGTCAGTAGATACTGGCGGGCATTAATATACGCATTTTATTATTATTATTATTATTATTATTATTATTATTAATAAACACATTGGGTAAAATTGGGTAAAATCTTGGCCATCAGAAAAAGGAAAATGTTTTAAGTGTCTTTGGAGTGGTATTTTGCAAAGACTGGGATATTTGGGCTTTTGTTGTAGGCCTCCTCAGTCTACGCCTGACCAAAGGACAACTGAAACCTCAGCCTGGCACCTGAGCACACGCCTGCCACCTGAGCACACGCCTGCCACCTCAGCACACGCCTGCCACCTGAGCACACGCCTGTCACCTGAGCACACGCCTCACACCTGAGCACACGCCTGCCACCTGAGCACACGCCTGCCACCTGAGCACACGCCTGCCACCTGAGCACACGCCTGCCACCTCAGCACACGCCTGCCACCTGAGCACACGCCTGCCACCTGAGCACACGCCTCCCACCTGAGCACACGCCTGGCCGAAGGATGAGCAACTCCTCCGGAAGCGGAAACAGCTCCGTTGCCACGGAGAACGGCTTCATGGCCTGGAGGCCAGAGACCTTCGACGTGTTCCTTTGTGCCACAGGCGGCAACATCCTGGTGGGCTTCCCAACCAACAGCTGGGTTCTGTGGTTGATCGTGAGAGGGCCGAGAGAGGCACTGTTCTCAGAAATTTTCACCTTAAACCTGGCTGCGTTAGAAGTGGCCTATTGCCTGCAGAGTCCTCTAATTATTGTAAGTCATTTAGCCTGGAAACAGAGGCTTAGTAAGTATTTATTTTTCTTCAGTGGCCTCATCATCTTTGGCCGTCCCCTGTTCCAAGGTTGCATCTGTGTGGAGCGCTACCTGGCGGTGGTCCACCCCATCACCTTCCTCAGATATAGGCCTGAGAGATACAGGTTGGGGTGCCTGGCTGTGGTCTGGTTCCTTACGTTTGTGGGGTGCTCATGCTGTGTGCTCGTGAGCTTCTCCGTCCTGAATAAGATGCTCCTGCTGTTCATGCTGGTCCTCCTCACACTGAAGTCCTTCTGCTGCCTGGCCGTGCTGCAGGCACTGAGACGTCCCGGGCCGGGGGGGCCGGGGACAGGGGCGGGGGGGCTGCAGCACGGTAAGCAGAGGGCTTTCCGGATCATCGTGGTCAACCTGGTTTTTACCTTTGCTAACTACCTCCCAGTGATGGTGGCGATCACACTGCAAGATCTCCTCTCTGTGACGCAGTTTAACACCGTCTACGCCCTCTGCTTCTCCGTCTCTGTGCTCTGGGCCTTCGTCCAGCCCATCCACTTCCTCTTACGGGCGGGGAAGCTGCAGTGCATCGTGGGATGCTGAAGGTGCAGGGAAATGCCGGCTCACTGCAAGCTGCCCATTTTGCCCTGCACCTGTACGCAC
Source organism: Anguilla anguilla (assembly GCF_013347855.1). Taxonomy (NCBI): domain Eukaryota; kingdom Metazoa; phylum Chordata; class Actinopteri; order Anguilliformes; family Anguillidae; genus Anguilla; species Anguilla anguilla. The sequence continues at coordinate 65,601,000 of NC_049205.1, forward strand.
CTGGGGTTGGATGAGCACACAAACCAGCTTTTCTTTTTAATGTGAAATGCCCACAGCTCCCTAAGTAATATTCCACCATGTTATCTTCCAAAATGTCAAGAGTACCTCCAAATGAGCCTGACGCGTCACTATATTTTCTGTGACCTGTGACCTGATTTCTCAAAAGGGACTTTCCAAAAATTCAGACTCTTCAGGACTCTTCACCCGTGGTTTTTACGAAGACCTTGTTAGAAACAAATTCAGTTATTATATGCACATATACTTCGGTTAGTTCCTGAATTTATCTTTTTTTCAATTATTACCTACAATAACACAAAAAGACAAGTATAACTTAAAAAATATTAGACACAATTTTCCTCAAATTGGCCTCCTTTGGCTTTAATTACAATTAAATAAATTTTTGGAAGTCTATCCAATGATTTAGGAAGGTTGGAGGTGGAAGGGTGGGAGGGGCGTGGAGGGGTAATTTATTTCAGTAAAGCACAGGTAGCCTATAATACCTTTAGAAAGTATGCAAATTAACTCATGGCTTCACCAAGTAACAAACCAGAAGCTCAGTACTTTCTGTGGGAAAGAGTTGCCATAGTAACACTTGGTGATTTATGTTCTTTTCAAATTTCCTGAGAAAATAACATATGCTGCACAGTCTCAGCTTTTACATTACTTATTCTGTACTGGTTCAAGAGGCCCGGACGTGAGTGGGACAGGCTGTGGGGTAGGAGGGTGTGAGTGGGACAGGCTGTGGGGTATGAGGGTGTGAGTGGGACAGGCTGTGGGGTAGGAGGGTGTGAGAGGGACAGGCTGTGGGGTATGAGGGTGTGAGTGGGACAGGCTGTGGGGTATGAGGGTGTGAGTGGGACAGGCTGTGGGGTATGAGGGTGTGAGTGGGACAGGCTGTGGGGTAGGAGGGTGTGAGTGGGACAGGCTGTGGGGTAGGAGGGTGTGAGTGGGACAGGCTGTGGGGTATGAGGGTGTGAGTGGGACAGGCTGTGGGGTATGAGGGTGTGAGTGGGACAGGCTGTGGGGTATGAGGGTGTGAGTGGGACAGGCTGTGGGGTATGAGGGTGTGAGTGGGACAGGCTGTGGGGTAGGAGGGTGTGAGTGGGACAGGCTGTGGGGTATGAGGGTGTGTGTGGGACAGGCTGTGGGGTAGGAGGGTGTGAGTGGGACAGGCTGTGGGGTATGAGGTTGTGAGTGGGTCAGGCTGTGGGGTATGAGGGTGTGAGTGGGACAGGCTGTGGGGTATGAGGGTGTGAGTGGGACAGGCTGTGGGGTATGAGGTTGTGAGTGGGTCAGGCTGTGGGGTATGAGGGAGTGCTGAGTCATTGGACATTGGGCATGAGGAGATTAAGTCTGATGTGGAAATACATTTACATACACTGTAGGATTCTGCCTTATTTTCACATCTGCCTGATCTGTCACAGGTTGCAAAAAAAAAAACTGTACTGAGAGCTTCATTTCTTCAATGAACTAAATTAAGAATTTAGGATTCTGAGGTCAAAGTGAGGTCTGAGGTCAATTGTTATTCACTACTGATCATTTTTTAAATTTATTGCATATCTTTTATGTCTGTTATTGAATAGGTTTTGTATTTATTGTGTTGCCTTCTTGGCCAGGTCTGTTTTTAAAATATATTCTTTATCTCAGTGGTATTTTCCAGTTAAATAATATAAAAAGATTACGCAAAAAATAAAAAATATTATTATACAATAATTTATGTGATTTGTTTGCACCTCACATATTTCCAAGTACGAATATCTAACAAATCATCCAAGGGCATTAAATAATACTATTTTTAAAATAAAACATATATATACATATAAATAGTTATTGTAACTATTTATATGTATATTAACTTACTCTTCCTAGTTACTGAGCTGCTTGAACCCCACCACCAGCTCTGAGGGACACTTAAGTCAATTATAAAATGGAGAAATGATTTTATACTTCAAAATGATTCCTCATCTTCATTAGGAAGTACTGTATGCTAATGAAACTGTGCACCTAATTCTTTTTTTTTTTTTAACTACAGAATGTAAGGCGTGTTTTGTTGTTTTTTGCATCACTTTACCTGTTTGTTTGATTTGCATTAGCTTCGATAAATTAAATAAAACACTGAAAAGCTTACCTGGGTGGAATACATTATGCTCTTACACAAATTTGTCCAAGTCCTATTTTGTGCAGACAAGCTCCTGCACATCAGCTGGCAGCGGCGTCAGATTTATCCAACATTGCAATGAAGTGAAGGCGTAAGGACACAACTCAGTTTGAGTTGCAAAGCCTGCTATGGACCTCTTTTTAGATGAGTGAAATAAAAAGCTGAAAGAATGTCAGCGTTTGCACTTCTAAATTACAGTGGTTTTGTGATGTACGCTACAGGGAACTGTATCAAGGCTTATTACAGAAACACTAAAATGTCCATGATGGAACACAAAATGGAAATGGAAAGTTATTTCGTCAGGCATAACAAATTCAGCACATATTTCCCTCCCTTCTCCTTGGAGTGCTCCTTTACATGGCCTACGCACTGTCTTTCTCTTCTTATCAATTCCACAGAGAACACACAACTTTGGTGGTTTGCTGGGACCGCACACACACAAATTGGTTACATTTCACACAGTAGCCATGTATGGAAGACTAAATGTCCCAAAATGAAATAAAAAATAAATGTGAAATTATAGAAATAAAAAATACATCATGAAATAGATGAATAATTAAATTTAATTTAATTTCGAAATAATTAAATAATTCCCTGTTCATGTTTGTCCTTTTCACAATAACGTGATTAAATTGAATTGAATTTTTATTTAATAATTACATGAAATATTTCCATGACACTTTCGAATGATGTATTTCCAAATGGTGTTTTTATTTCCAAACTTCCTTTTTCATTTCATAAAGAGACTTTTCAAAATAGTAAGCCCTCCTGTCAATCAACACGAGTGGGGTGGGGTCATTCATGGTCATTGGTTCCTCAGACATTCAGGCCAAAGCAGAAGCACAGAAAGTGTAGATTAACATTATACTGGAGGGCAACTCTCAGACAACTAGCCGTCAAATTAAGCAGATGAGGAGAGGCTTAAAGGAGACTGAGGTGTGGCCCGGGCGGGCATCATCCCCTTATTGTTACCAAGGGTTTTCAAGGCTGCACCCAGTGCTCAAGTAAGTATTTCATTCATACTTGGCAAAGAAAAACAAGCATAATTTACCCATGAAAACCTTTGTTCTAAACAAACAGAAGGTGTGGCCAGTCATTTGGGAAGAGGATGATGCAGAATGCTCTCTAGAAGACAAATGCAGAGTGGCAGCATACCTTAGGTGTTTCATTGAAAATGGTAATCAATTTAGTGCTTATGCTGGAAGCTACAGAGGACCTGGTTGAATATTGTGCTGAAAAGGGGTGAACATTACATTACAGGCATTTAGCAGACGCTCTTATCCAGAGCGACTTACACAACTTTTTACATAGCATTTTACATTGTATCCATTTATACAGCTGGATATATACTGAAGCAATGCAGGTTAAGTACCTTGCTCAAGGGTACAACGGCAGTGTCCTTACCCGGGAATTGAACCTGCGACCTTTCGGTTACAAGCCCAGTTCCTTACCCACTGTGCTACACTCCGTCAATGCACATTGTGTGTGAACAATGTGTGCGTATTAAATGATGCGTGTCCACAAATCTGTATCTTCTCTAGGCACAATGTATCTTTAACATTACATTACAGGCATTTAGCAGATGCTCTTATCCAGAGCAACTTACACAACTTTTTACATGGCACTTACATTGCATCCATTTATACAGCTGGATATATACTGAAGCAATGCAGGTTAAGCACCTTGCTCAATGATACAACAGCAGTGTCCCAACTGGGAATCGAATCGATCCTATGACCATTTTTTAGGTTACAAGACCAGTTCCTTACCCATTAGCTACCTTTTTTCTTAAACAAACTGTTGTCAAAATGTGCTAAATGTTGATTATGAACAATCATTCACACTGGAATTGATCTGAGCCCCAAAGATGTCACAGTGGTCTTGTTTTATTGTAATACATAAAACATTACAAACACTTCTGTTTTAGCCATTTGTGTTCTCACAAATTAGAAAATTACATATAGAATCTAATTTCAAATCATGGTAATTTCTAAAAAGAAATAAATGTCAAAAATGGCACCTTCCATCATCTGAGTAGATATTCTGGTTCTATTTGTGTCCATGTTGACTTGCATTATAAAAGTATTATCCCAGCAAAAGTCAGTTCCAAAGAAAGGTTAAATGCCCCTTTATAGGGTGCCAAGGAATCAGTCATGACCTTTGGTCTTCCAGGTCCTGCCCTAAGCTATTTGATCCGGCATTACGCTGGTATGAGGCATGGTTTCAGTGTAAACTGCCAAAGTCTGACAGGATCAGGCATTAGGGTTTGGCAGTGCAGCAAGGTCTGGTTCATTCAAAGGGCGTGAGAGCTTCAGGAACGGAGACACCCGCTGCGTGGTGATTGTGCGGTCCTGCCCAGTCCACAGTCTTGATCAATCTGAAATATACAGAAGTTTGCATAATCTCATAATTTGTGCCCAATTTGAAAAAAAATCATCATGGTGAATCAAGTTACTATGTCTTTTGAATGAGATGCTTTTGCTAGAAGATATTAACATGTGCTTTAAAGTAATTTTCTGTACTTCAGCCAGGATATATCAAGAAAAATGTTACAAGAATGTTGGTATGATCATGTAGCTCCGAAAGAAAATAACCTCTCAGAAGGAAAAATGAATTTCTTCATATGTACCTGTGAGGAGGCTCGCCCCTCTTTATGCTGATGACGCTAACGCTAACCCACGGGCCTCATGCTGATTCCATGCCTGTTTGAAACTCTGCAGGTCATGTTGGGTTAGGGTTTGCACCTGGGTAAAAGCACCTGTCCTCTATTGTCTGGGTTGTGAACAAAATGACAGGAACTACTAATAATTTAATTGAGGTAATTTTTAAGTCCCTAAAGCTCTGGTCTATTTAGTGTTATGGGAAACTCTCCCTCTGTGTCTCTCTGCAGGTGTGTGTTTGCTTAATTGAGAAACTTGGTGCTGACTCCTGGGCGAATTGCATCAAAGAGACAGGAAAAAGGGTTTGAATCTGAATAATATTGGGCATAGTCGGGAGGAGAGAAGGCAGAACCCGAGTGTTGCCCAGTGTGGTATTCGTATTTGGCTCCATCCCTATGGGCCTGCAACAGGTTTTAGTGCCCTGGCTTCTTTTTTCCCAGCTGTGTCTGATGGCATCAGGCAGGAAATGGCAGGAAAAGGGGGTTTTCGGCTGTTTTACGGCTGCAGTCCTACCCTGATAATCACACGCATGCATGCTCAGACAGAAAAGCACTCTCTCAGCCAACCCGAGCTGTGAAACACCCAGAATGACGGCTGTGCCATTTTGAAACTCGATTCATGATCATGATGTTCCATTTGAAAAACAGATTGTGAAAATATGTTTAAATTTTTGAGGCAAATAGTACAGTACAGTAAATAAATAATTTATATGTCCTTACATACCTTTGCACTTAAAATGCTATTTTTGTCTGGGTTCATAACTTCATAACTTTGTGGCAACATATAGCAGAGACATGAATTATGGCATTGGTTGAAGGGCAAAAATGTGAAGTCAAGACTATGTATGAAATCCTAAGAAATATGTGAGGGATTAATCATGGTATACATGCAATGTACATTAAAATGGAATTCTACTGTTTATTTCACACAATATACCTCAACATCAAGCAAAATTACTATACACACTCTCCAACATGTTTCCCACCATTGAAACACAAATTGTGCAGACAACTAAAAGCAATTCAATCCTGCAATGGTTTTTCCAAGATGTCCCAAGACCTCTCCGCACAGATAATGTTTTGAACAAGTTATATATGCCAAAAAACAAGTTTTATTTTTTCTAAATTACATATTTTGAATGGAGGAAAAACAATTCTAACATTTCTGAGTCTCAATATCTTACAAGAATTAACATTATGTTGAATGTTGAAATACATGCTTGCTTGCAGGAATTACCACAGAAAACTAATATTGGATCAGGCTGAACTCTACATTGCTACTGTTAACATTACCCTGCCAGAGATTTTGTCTGTTGGAAGCTTCGCAAAAGAGAGAGAGATGGCCTGTATCTGTGGCAGCTGCAGTGACCAATTGTGATGTCAGCTGCAAGTGTGTTGTTCAAATTCTGAACATTTCATCAGTGTTATTCAATGAGAAATTTTTTCCAGATAAAATCATAAATATCTAAAAAAAAATTTGCTCTATTGACACAATAAGTATGAAAACTAGGTTAAGCTACTAGCCAAATGTGATAGGTCCTGCTGAAAAGGAGGAGTAGCGTAAGAAGATGAAAAATTAGCCTTTTCAGTAAATTTACAATCCCACCAGTTGCTAGAGCCTCCTCTTCAAGTGAGTCTCAGCTTTTTCAAAGTCTGATTCAAAATGCTTTTTAAAGCTCTTCAGTTACTCCTGTCACAGTATAAAACTTTTGACTCCAAACCACCAATAAAATATATTATAAATTAGAATATATTTTATAGCACAATATTAAGTTGTTTTGAGAACTAGCTCACTTCAGTCTGTGTGCACTCCCTGCTTATCAGCAATCTACATTATGCAAAGGGTGGGGAGGGATATGCACTAAGATTACACCTGAATGGCTGGACGCAAGGACACCAATGAAGGCTCATTTGAAAAGCTACAGTTATATTTCAGTTGTCCTATTGCTTGATTGACTTAACAGTAAATCTATCACCGTTCAGAGCATTACATTTGTGCTGACTAAAGGAGTCCTGTATGTATAAGTGCATCAGGTGGTCTGATGTGCCGGCCATGATCTAAGTGGAAACTTGTTGGATTAAGTTGAAAATGGTTTCTGACCTAGCAAACAGCTTTAGCTGGAATACGCGTGCTGGAATTTTTGAACCATAAAGTTGCGAGTTCTGGATAGACTGAAAGTGGGTGCAATGTAAGTACAATACATATGGACATTTACAGCTGTTCTGAATTATTTATTCTGGGATATGAGTGTGAATTTCCAGCATGTTTGTTGGCCACTTTTAATAAACTATGGATTCAATTTATCCCCATTCTGGTATGAGACTGTCCATACCACTAGGAGGCAGGAGGGATAGGGCTACTTCACAAAGTAATCAATACTATCAGAGATTGCCCGTTCTTCTTAATTAGGCTATTTAGGCTAGTGAAATTTTTTTAGCATTACGAAATTTTACACATTTTAACAACATTATTTAAAATTATGGATACGTGGACTTTTTTTCTCCACACCCAAACTTGGTGAATAGGTTATTCGTGAAAAAAATCTGCAAAGTCCACATATTGTAAGTTGAAGTAGCTTGAAGTGCAGATTTTGTTCAATAGCCTAAAATGCAGGTTGTGTTTAAAGGGGCAGTTTCACACAAAAATGAAATTAAGGTGTTTCCACTGACTCAAAGTACTATCTATTCATCCACATAGTTTTGCTGTGATTTGATGAGATTTCTAGATATATGCTGCAGCTCATCCTGATCCTCAGTACCTCAGTGCGTCTGTAGCTTTTGTGGTGCACAAAGCACCAAAAGTTTACATTAAAAAACTCAATAATGTCTCTTATGACATGATGCAACAGTTACTCACGAATATCTGCAGAGCTTAATTGGTCCACAGTTTCATCTAAAACTATTTACTACAGAGTATGTAAACTGTGTTTGTCCACCTAAGGTCTTAACCAAAGCACGCCAGAATTATGTGTCAACTCAAGCATACTAGCTAGACTAGCAATTAATTCTTATGAAAATATTGGGTGTGACAAGAATAGCGTGGTTAACGGTGTGTGTTTGAGTAAAGAATAATGTGGTTAACAGTGTGTTTGAGTAAAGAATAATGTGGTTAACATTGTGTTTGAGTAAAGAATAGTGTGGTTAACATTGTGTTTGAGTAAAGAATAGTGTGGTTAACATTGTGTTTGAGTAAAGAATAGTGTGGTTAACAGTGTGTGTTTGAGTAAAGAATAGTGTGGTTAACAGTGTGTGTTTGAGTAAAGAATAGTGTGGTTAACAGTGTGTGTTTGAGTAAAGAATAGTGTGGTTAACAGTGTGTGTTTGAGTAAAGAATAGTGTGGTTAACAGTGTGTTTGAGTAAAGAATAGTGTGGTTAACATTGTGTTTGAGTAAAGAATAGTGTGGTTAACAGTGTGTGTTTGAGTAAAGAATAGTGTGGTTAACATTGTGTTTGAGTAAAGAATAGTGTGGTTAACATTGTGTTTGAGTAAAGAATAGTGTGGTTAACAGTGTGTTTGAGTAAAGAGGGGTGTGGTACCTGTGTGTGTTTGAGTAAAACAGTAGGAGAAAGATGTTCAGCAAATATGTGTGCTGATGCTCAGCGTCCTCCCTCCCACAATCCAAACACACCCGTGTGGGCTGCGCCACAGGTGTAGACCAGGATGACGAGAAACCCTTCACTGTCACCTGTTGGGGGGTTGAAGTTTTACTGCAACAGCACGTATGAAACATAACTCACCAAAATGAGTGATTTGATGACCACAAAGGGCCAATATTCCTTGATGCTCTTCAGTGTTAAGCTGTGGTGTGTGGGTGATGCAGCGCAGTGAGCGGGATGTGTGGAGAAGGCAGGAACAGCGGCAGGCCTGACACAGAGGCTGAGGCGCTGGTCTGACCAGTTTGTGCTGAAAAGCAGAGAGGAGGTGCCAAGGACACCAATGACAAGGCTGAAGTATGCGGCCCCGCCCTGCCTGGCCCCGCCCTCTCTGGCACAGCCAGCAAACGCTGCACACTCCACCGACACGGCAGGACAGGAGAAGGACCGGGAACCTGGAGAGCACATCCGCACAGAACCGCCACATCGCGCTCCAGCCCTACAAACCCCCAGCAGGAGGACCAACTGTCAATCAGGTACCACAGAATCCAGCAGAACATTCTGGATAGATTGGCAGCTGGAGATAGAGATCCAGCATACGGCACCTCAGCTATCTGCTCAGAGTTTGCTTGCATGGTGCTCAGCTGAATCAGGGGACTACCAGGTTCAGGTTCAGACAGCGTAACTCAGCACAGCAACCAGACTCTCGGGGGTTGCAGGTTTGTTCCCAAGACAGGGATATAGAGTGGATGTAGGTTAGTGCCCCAGATGGGGATAAAGGGTTATGTAGTGATTGGAGTTTCATTCTTGTTCTGTTAAAGAGCAACTGGTGTTGAGAAAAAGAAAAGTAACCTGGCATGTGAACAGAACTCTTGTTTGAGTAAGATATGCAAAGACGTGTGTGTGTGTGTGTGTGTGTGTGTATACGTGTGCGTGTGTGTATAATAGAGAGAGATAATATTATTGTGTGTGAGTGTGAGTGAGTGTGTGTGTGTGTGTGTGTGTGAGTGTGCGTGTGAGAGAGAGTGCGTTATTACCTCTGCCCTCACTGAAGGGTTGTGTGTGTGTGTCTGTCAGTCCTTTGATAATACTGTATGGGAAATGGTCTCTCTGCTCTTGGGTGCTCTGTGTTTAAAAGCTTCACGTACACACATATTTTCTAATCTGTGTTGGTTGTGGCTCTGAGCTGCCTGGCCGCTGATTGCTGGTGATAGCCGGCTGAGGACACAGCTGATTTTCTGGAATAACTAGTGAGGGCAGGTAAACAGCCTCCTGCAGCCTGGTCTTCCAGTTTTGCTAAAGCTTACCTGGTTTTAGAAAATGACTGCAAATACCAAGTTTTCCCTGGTCTGTACAAGGACCCCCCCCCCCCCCCGGCACCCCCCGGCACCACTTGGTGTTTGGGTCAACCGCCCCAACGATGGCTCAGCACAGAACATACTTACTGCCTCTATGTTATGTTATGCTAAACTGTCTCAGACCCATGGAGATATCTTTCCTGTTATTTAAAATATTCTGAATTCTTTTGTAAAGGAGTCTTTTCATTCCTGTTGAAGAGAAAATCTGAAAGAGACAGTGAAAGATTTGAATTACTCGGTGAAACAGTTGAATGAAACAGTGAAAGATTTGAATGAAACAATGAATGTTTTTTTTCATTCATGTTGAACTACAGAGAAAATCTGAGAGACAATGAAAGATCTAAATGACACAGTGAAAGATGTGAATGACAGTGAAAGATTTGAATAACACAGTGAAAGATCTGAATGACAGTGAAAAATCTAAATGAGACAGTAAAAGATTTGAATAAGATTTTAATGGCACAGCGAGAGAATTAAATGATGGTGAAAGATCTATATGACACAATGAAAAGTTTGAATAACAATGAAAGATCGGAGTGACAGTGAAAGATGTGAATGGCACCATTGCCATAATAAACATGTTTCAGACCAAAAAATAAAGAAAATAACCATATCTCCTAACCACAAAAACAGAACCACTGACACTGACAGTTGAATGTTTACCACATGCTGCGTAGCGACTCACCAAGGAAAAGAGGTGGTAAAAATGCAAAACATCTCCAGCACTGAAAAATACCCAGGCAACATCTATAAAGTGTTTGCTACCTTAACTGTATCTATGTAAGATCTCTAATTTAGCTGAACTGTATCTATGTAAGATCTCTAATTTATCACTAATGAACATGAATTCCCTAGTGGCAGTTAGCTAAGAGAAAATGTTTGTGTGTGAATGTGAGTGTGTGAATGTGTGTGTGTGTGTGTGTTTATGAGTTGTGTGTGTATGTGTGTGTGATTGTATGAGTGAGTGTGTGTGTATGTGTGTGGGTGAGAGATAGTGTTGTGCATGTGTGTACGGTGTGAAACATTGCTTCAGGTATTCCTGCTGAGGTGAGCTTGTTCAATGGCAGAGGCTGTGTTGCACCGCCTCAAAGTCTAGCTGGTCAAACCTCATTCCAGCATTGAGAGAGAGAGAGGGAGAGAGGTAAGAGCGAGGGGGGGAGAGAGAGAGAGAGAGAGAGGGTGAGAGAGGGTGAGAGGGAGAGAGAGAGAGGGTGAGAGAGAGAGGAGAGAGAGGTAAGAGCAAGGGGGGTGGTGAGAGGGAGAGGGTGGGAGTGAGAGAGGGTGAGAGGGAGAGAGAGAGAGGGTGAGGGAGAGAGAGAGAGAGAGGGTGAGAGAGAGGAGAGAGAGGTAAGAGCGAGGGGGGGTGGTGAGAGAGAGAGGGTGGGAGTGAGGGGAGGGGGGGTGAGAGAGAGAGAGGGTGAGAGAGGTGAGAGGGAGAGAGGGTGAGGGAGAGAGAGAGAGAGGTAAGAGCGAGGGGGGGTAGTGGTGAGAGAGAAAGAGAGAGAGAGAGGGAGAGGGGGGACAGAGAAAGTGATTGCTACCAGAACTGGGCCCTAGCAATTAACATGACTGAAAAATATAACATGACTGCCCAGGTGTCAGGGAAACTCTTATCACTTCACCATAAATCATGCAGCACTTGAAAACGGTGTTTTAGTGTGTTTAATTTTCGTCTCTCTCTTTCTCTCTCCCTCTCTCTCTCTTTCTCTCTCCCTCTCTCTCTCTTTCTCTCTCTCTCCCTCTCTCTCTCTCTCTCTCTCGCTTTCTCTCTCACTCTCTGTTGTTCTCTTTCCTTCTGTCTCTCCCTCCAAATCTCTTTCTATAAATTTCAATTTCCATTTAAAGGTACTTCATTGGCATGCCAATGAAGTGTTACTAAAGCAAATGTGACAAAGAAATAACAATGACAAAAGATAGAATATTTAGACCACTAAAGTCTGTACAGGTATGTCAGTCAGGAAAGCTCATTCAATTGAATATTTTAATGAATTAAACTGTAATTGTTGTTGCTTTGGCGCTGACTAGACTGGCTTTAGGTGCTAACCTATCAAACAGGGAGTACAATGCAAACCTCTCCTAAACGGGGAAACCCCCCCCCCCCCCCCCAGGTGAAATGGTCATGGAAGGTGGGCACAGTTCTGAATGCATGCAAAGAGCAGCCCTGCACAGGCGCTCCATCAGTGATGTGTGTCTGTGATTGGTTGAGTATGAGAATATGTGGTTGCTGAAGATGTACAATGGTCGGCTGCTGCAGGAGTTTCCTGACCAAACTTGCTCTGAGCATTTAATGCACGCAGCTCACACTTTCTCTGTGCGCCCTGGCAGTGCCGTCGCCATGGCGTCATCTCGAAGCTTCCTGTCGGAGGAGCAGTTTCTCTGCTCGATCTGCTTGGATGTGTTCAGTAACCCGGTGTCCACGCCCTGCGGGCACAGCTTCTGCAAGACCTGCATCGGGGGGTACTGGGACGCGCAGAGCAAGCTGTGGCAATGCCCGCTCTGCAAGGAGAGCTTCCGGAAGCGTCCTGAGCTGCACATCAACCGCACCTTGCGTGAGATCACCGAGCAGTTCAAGCGCATGTCCGGGGGCGGGACTGCAGTGGGTGGAGCCCCAGTTGGCAGTCTTCCAGTGGGCGGGACTGCAGTGGGTGGAGCCCCAGTTGGCAGTCTTCCAGTGGGATGGGTCCCAGTGGGTGGAGCCCCAGTTGGCAGTCTTCCAGTAGGCGGGATCCCAGTGGGTGGGGTCCCAGTGGGCGGGGTCCCAGGGGGTGGGGTCTCGGTGGGCGGAGCCTCTGAGGAGCGGCCGCATAGACCTGGTGAGCTGCCGGGAAACCTCTTCGCAGAGATGAGGAAGCGGTTCCTCAGGCCCTCATCCAGTGAACCACAGGCTCCACCCCCTGCACCCTCCAGCTCTGCCCCCAGCTCAGCCCCTCCCACTGAAACTACCTCTCTCCCAGCACTGGCTCTCAGGCGCTACACCCTGAGTGACATTCGCTCACATAACCCCGTCCTCTCACAAAGCTCCACCCAATCCCATAGCCCAACCCCCTACCAAAGCCCCATCCCCACCCATAACCCCGTCCCCTCACAAAGCTCCACCCAATCTGATAGCCCAACCCCCTACCAAAGCCCCACCCCTTCCCATTTCTCCTCCCCCTCACAATGCTCCACCCACTCCCATAGCCCATCCCCCTCCCAAATCCTTGCTTGCTACTCAAACCCCGCCCCCTCTCACAGCCCTGCCCCTGAGGCCCCTCCCCCCGGCTCAGGGCTGGGTCCGCGGCGCTACACTCTGAGTGGTCCTGCCGACTCCCTGGACACGCCCCTCTGCCCGCGGCATGGCCAGCGCCTCGAGCTCTTCTGCCGGGCGGAGCAGGAGTGTGTGTGTGCCGCCTGCATGGAGACCATGGAGCACCACGGGCACACTGCCGTCCCCGCCAAGAGGGAGTGGCTTATCAAAAAGGTGAGACTACGCCCAGCTCAATGCACAGGAAAACACATACACATTTATGCATACTGACTGTTACCCAGTGTGAGTGAAGATCAGGCTCCGGGTTGATCTCTCTGCACTGTTTCCCAGTGTGAGTGATGATCAGGCTCTGGGTTGATCTCTCTGCACTGTTTCCCAGTGTGAGTGATGATCAGGCTCTGTGTTGATCTCTGCACTGTTTCCAAGTGTGAGTGATGATCAGGCTTTGGGTTGATCTCTCTGCACTGTTTCCCAGTGTGAGTGATGATCAGGCTCTGGGTTGATCTCTGCACTGTTTCCCAGTGTGAGTGGTGATCAGGCTCTGGGTTGATCTCTCTGCACTGTGTCCCAGTGTGAGTGATGATCAGGCTCTGGGTTGATCTCTCTGCACTGGTTCCCAGTGTGAGTGAAGATCAGGCTCTGGGTCGATCTCTGCACTGTTTCCCAGTGTGAGTGATGATCAGGCTCTGGGTTGATCTCTCTACACTGTTTCCCAGTGTGAGTGATGATCAGGCTCTGGGTTGATCTCTCTGCACTGGTTCCCAGTGTGAGTGATGATCAGGCTCTGGGTTGATCTCTCTGCACTGTTTCCCAGTGTGAGTGATGATCAGGCTCTGGGTTGATCTCTCTGCACTGTTACCCAGTGTGAGTGATGATCAGGCTCTGGGTTGATCTCTCTGCACTGTTTCCCAGTGTGAGTGATGATCAGGCTCTGGGTTGATCTCTCTGCACTGTTTCCCAGTGTGAGTGATGATCAGGCTCTGGGTTGATCTCTCTGCACTGGTTCCCAGTGTGAGTGATGATCAGGCTCTGGGTTGATCTCCCTGCACTGTTTCCTAGTGTGAGTGATGATCAGGCTCTGGGTTGATCTCTCTGCATTGGTTCCCAGTGTGAGTGATGATCAGGCTCTGGGTTGATCTCTCTGCACTGTTACCCAGTGTGAGTGGTGATCAGGCTCTGGGTTGATCTCTTTGCAGTCTCAGCTCAGTATCTCAGAGGCGGAGCTGCAGGACCTCATCCGGGACAGGGAGCGGAAGGTGGAGGAGATCAGAGCTTCTATAATGAATATGAAAGTGAGTCCAAACCCACTGACTAAACCCTGCCACTTTACGTCTGTGTGCTGCGCAAGTGACCAATCACCTGCCACTTTACAGATATGTGCTCTCCCACTGACCAATCCCATGCCACTTTACATCTGTGTTCTCCCCCACTGATCAAACCCATGCCTCTTTACATCTGTGTGCTCACCCATTAACCAGTCCCATGCCACTTTACATCTGCGTTCTCCCCCACTGACCAATCTCCTGCCTCTTTACATCTGTGTGCTGCCCCAGTGAACAATCTCCTGCAAATTAACACCTACACATTTCACCTGATGCATAAAAATAACTTTTGATCAGAAATTGGATCAGAATAAAATCTCCAGAGATGTTTTCCATGACATTGTTGCGGTTGACTTTGGTCATGGGGGGGGTGGGGGGGTGACATTAGTCGCTCACAAATAAAGCTGAAAGGAACAGAATTTTCCCACTTTGCTTTTCTTGAGGTTCAGTCATCTTCTGAACCTGGGGATAAGGCCGGAACAACTCTGCAGGCAGTGCAGGTGCACATACTACACCTGTAACCTGTATTACACCTGTGGAAGGTGCTCTGTTCCACACCTGTGGGAGGTGCTCTGTTCTACACCTGTGAGAGGTGCTCAGTTCCACATCTGTGGGAGGTGCTCTGTTCTACACCTGTGGGAGGTGCTCTGTTCTACGCCTGTGAGAGGTGCTCAGTTCCACACCTGTGAGAGGTGCTCAGTTCTACACCTGTGGGAGGTCCTCAGTTCTACACTTGTGGGAGCTGCTCTCTTGTACACCTGTGAGACTGCTTCCCTGTGTGTGCCAGACGTGGGCGGAGCGTGAGACGGAGGGCAGCGTGCGTGCGTTCTCTGCGCTGGTGAGCAGTGTGGAGCGCTGTCAGGCGGAGCTGCTGGAGGTGATAGAGATGAACCGGCGCGTGGCGGAGCGGCAGGCCGAGGGGGTGATTCAGGAGCTGGAGCAGGAGATCGGCGAGCTGAAGAAGAGATGTGCAGCGCTGACACACCTGGTGCAGTCCGAGGACCACATGCTTTTCCTCAGGGTGAGTGCTCAGTGCAAACACCCTCGCCATCACACCCATGACTCCACCCACACAATGACCATTAAAAAAATACTTAAGGCCACGCCTACACATTGCTGGCTCTGTGTGATGTCACAGCTGCAATCTCTATGTGATGTCTCGCATCAAATTTAAGACCTTGGTGCTTGCATACCAGGCAGCTAAGGGGTCAGCACCAGGGTACATTCAGAGGATCATCAGACCCTACACACCAGCCAGACCTCTCCGTTCTGCCACCTCTGGACGCTTGGCACCTCCCCCTCTTCGCGTCTGTACTTCCCGCTCCCGTCTGCTGTCTGTCCTGGCCCCTCGCTGGTGGAATGACCTCCCCGTGACGGTCAGAACAGCAGAGAATCTCACCACTTTCAAACGCAGACTGAAGACTCATCTCTTCAGGCTGCACCTCTCCCCAGCCCTCCCTAGCCTATAGTTCAGCTCACTGTACCTAGTTAGGATAATGATTATGTTAGTGTATCTGGCAGGATTGTTTTTTGTTTGATTAGGTGTGATTCCAGTGCTAGTTTGTACTTGGTAGGAGTCTTGCTTGCTGAACAAGCTTACTCTACAGGGTTGGAGTCCTGATCGATGTGGTCACTTCTGGCACTACGATCCTTACTTCACTCTAGTGTTTCTTTTGCACCTCTACATCATGAACCTATGCACTTGTTGTACGTCGCTCTGGATAAGAGCGTCTGCTAAATGCCTATAATGTAATGTAATGTAATGATGTCACAGCTGCAGTCTCTGTGTGATGACACAGCTACAGTCTCTGTGTGATGTCGCAGCTGAGATCTGTCTCAAGATCATTTCTAAGTGGGTCTTATTTAAGCTGGTGTTGACTGCACAACCTTAAACATTGTTAAGACTACAAGTCACACCTGTGAATCTCTGCAAAGATTGTCTTCAGTCAAAATCTATAATATTTTCTATAACTGGAAAAATAAATTCTTAGAAATGACTTACCAAAAGTAAACCATGGTAATGAGACTGTGGTATGTATATATTAATAAGCTGTGTAAGAAGTATAAATGAACTGAAACTGATAGTCCTGCTGTGTGTCTGTCTCCAACTCCTGCCACCTCTTCTTTTTCACAGAACTTCCCAACACTGTGCATTCCTCCTCACACCAAGGACTGGTCCCAAGTCTCTGTGACCTCTGACCTTATGGAGGGGAGCATGCTCAGAACACTTTCCCAGCTGGTTGAGAGATGCCAGGAGGAGCTGAGGAAGCTGCCTGAGCTCAGTAAGCTTTAATTAATATAATGTTAATTACTAATGTAAATATCATCATCACTGAGACCAACCTTTACTAATATTATTCTGTTATTTACTGAGAAAAAATGTACTGAGCAGCGGGTTTATATTGTGTACGCACAACGTGGTCTGTACTGAGCAGTGGGTTTATATTGTGTACGCACAACGTGGTCTGTACTGAGCAGTGGGTTTATATTGTGTACGCACAACGTGGTCTGTACTGAGCAGTGAGCGTAGATTGTGTACAGAGCGTGGTCTGTACTGAGCAGTGAGCGTAGATCGTGTACAGAGTGTGGTCTGTACTGAGCAGTGAGCGTAGATTGTGTACACAGAGTGTGGTCTGTACTGAACAGTGAGCGTAGATTGTGTACACAGAGTGTGGTCTGTACTGAACAGTGAGCATAGATTGTGTACACAGAAACCCCTTTCACACGTGTCATGTGTGAACAACAGAATGTGTCGATTTTCCATCTAAAGGCTTCAGCATGCTGAAAATGAACTGGTTTGTATGGCGCTTTGGCCGACCAGGTCAGACTACCTTTTTTAAAGTTGTAAACTCAAAGGTGAGCCAAAAAGCTGTCTGTCACAGAGGGGGTGTGGGATTGTAATAGCAAGTAGTCATAGGTACAAGAAAGGTTCTGTTTGCTGTTGAATTAAATTAGTGAATGAAACATTGCATTTGTATAGTGCTTTTCCAGATGCTTTAGAATGATCAGGGGAAACTCACCTCAGCCACCGCCAATGTGTAGCACCCACCTCGGTGATGCATGGCAGACTTTTTGCTGCAGAACACTCACCACACATCAGCTGAGGTGGAGAGGAAAAGACTAATTTTTAGCCAATTAAATCAAGGGATGATTAGAAGGCTGTTTTTATTGGAATACTGCTGGTATCACATGCAAGCAGAGGCTTTTATTTGGAGGTTTAACATGTGGCTACAAACCTGGTGTGGGAAAGAGGGGTACAGGCTTATGGAGCACGGGGATTCCTTCTGGGACAGGGGTGACCTGTACAAGTGTGACAGGCTCCACCTGAACCGGAAGGGTACTGCTGCCCTGGGCCAGCGTATGCTTAAGGTAGCACATGATTATTTAAACTAGGGAATTGGGGGGCAGGGAGGTCCAAGAGTGAAAGGGGTAGGGAGGTGTCTGGGTGGAAGTGGTCAAGGCTTTCTGTAACAGTGTAAACACAAATGAGATCTTTTTCAAGCAAAGTTGTAGTAAGGGTATCTTGGGACGGCAGGGGATGAGGGATTGGGAGAGCATGTGAAGAAGTAATGAGCTGAAAGCTCTTTGTTTAAATGCTAGAAGTATAACAAATACATTTTTGGAACTTGAGGCTGCTATGAATAGTGGGGGCTATGACATAGTTGGGATTACATAGACATGGCTTGGGGAGGAGGATGGGGATGAATATAATATAGAGGGGTACAAACTCATTAGAAAGAATAAATTCAGTAAGAGAGTTGGGGGTGTAGCTCTATATGTTAATGAAAATTTTAATGTTCAGAAATTGACCAGCTCATGCCTATTGAGGATATTCAGATTAAGCTCATAGGGGAACATGAGAAGGGCCTTACGGTAGGCATGTGTTACCAATCGTCAGCTTCAGACAGTATTGTGAACTCTAGTAAGTGCTCTTTGGAAGCATAAAACAAGTTTGTCAGAAAAGTGAGACAATTATTATGGGTGACTTCAATTACCCTGCTGTTAATCGGGAATTGATGACAGAAAATGAAAAAGTGAGGAAGAATTTTTAGATGTTATAAATGACATTTTTTGGCACTGTATGTCAATCAGCCTACAAGAGGGAAATCAATTCTGGATCTGGTGCTATGTAATGATCCTGACAGAAGTTGTAGCATAGAGGCGATTGAGCCTCTTTGGACTAGCAATCATTCTGCAGTTAGTATTGATGTATTATGGCAAATTAACAAGGCCTCCTCTACAGCCAGAATTTTTTATTTTAGATTAGCCAATTTCTAAAAGATACCAGAAAATTTAAGTAATATTGACTGGGTGCAACTTCTTAACTACAAGACTATGAATGAAAAGAGGGACAAGTTCAAAAGAGTTACTACTGGCTGTACAACCCAAACTTGAACCACTACAAAATACTTACAACAGGGGTTTCTTTGCCAATCATATTTTTTGTGTTTGATATTTGTATTGTTTATTGGTCATAATTGGTTGCATTGCGAGATTCAAAGAGAAAGGATTCATTTGAATAAAAAGTTTTTGAAGAAAACAATATGTTACGCTCTAGTTGCTCAGCATGAGTAAATTAAAACAAAAATCTCTCCTAGGTTTTTTTATTATTATTAGAAATTTTGGCAAAAATCCACTTTGATTAGAATGGCAAAGCATGTGAAGCTTATGTCATCCTGTTTCTGTTACAAGTGGCATAACATGTTCATGCGTGAACAGACTCAACATTGAATTTTTCCTTATATGTGATCTATGTATGAACTAGAAAAATGAATACCTTGCCTGGATAGCTGAACCTGCCAATATTGTGTGTTCATGTGTGAAAGGGGCTTGAGCAGGGGTGTCCAATCTTATCCGAAAAGGGCCGGTGTGGGTGCAGGTTTTTGTTCTTGCCGAGCACTATGACACCTGATTCTACTTATCAAGGTCTTGATTGAAGACCATGATTAGTTAACTAGTTTAATCAGGTGTCGTAATGCTGGGCTGAAGGAAACACCTGCACCAACACAGCCCCTTTTCCCTTTTTGGATAAGATTGGACACCCCTGGGCTGGAGTGTGGTCTGCACAGAGGAGTGGGTTTTGATTTACCATTGTTAATGGTACCACACAGCAAGTTTTTCAAATGTGGTTAAGCCAGTCTCACACACATCTCATGCACTGTACTGAGACAGCACTAATTAGGGTGATTAATGATCCCCTACTCACACAGTGTTAACTGGTATTATTCTTAAATATCTTAAAATCATCTGTTGTAAATGGATTAATCTGGTCCACAAGCTGAATATGTGTGAAAGTCACTATAAAACAGTTTAATCTGTGGTGGAGAAATACAGATATTAGCGCATAATTAGATGTGATTTTACAGTAGCTGTGTGCCTTTGATAGATTTGATTTTATTTAAGCTGTAAACGTGGTGGACGTGATTTTATAGTTGCTTTTTTTGATCTGCTTTTTGAACAGGTCTGCGGCCTCCCGCGGAACATTCCCTCCTAAGACACCAGCCGAGTATGTCCCTCCAGCTCTACCTGCTCATAAACCCAGGCCCTGTTCATCATTTATAAAAAATCGTATTGGATTTAAATCTATGATTGAATTCAAATTAGAATTCAAATTAGATTATGTCATATTAGATTTAAATACATTACTTCAGAGCTTCAGAAATAAGACCTTCCTTAAATTATCTTTTTTTTCTCATTGTAGAGGTGAAAAGGATGCAAGAATATGCAGGTATGTGTATCACATCCATACACTAAATGCTACTTATTATTATGAATTTCATTGCATTTAGAGAGTTCCATAAGATTGTCCATAAGTCGTAAAACAGAGAGAAACAATCCAGTCATTTTCCTCCAGTTATGAGCAATATTAAAGTATTGCTGCCTACAACTTGGTATTTTGTTTGTCACAGAAACAGCTGCATTGCTTCTGGCACTATTTTTGCAGCACAATCAAAGGGTAAACTGCTGAAATTTAAGATATTGTTGTGATCTTGCTTGTAAATATTCTCTTTCACTCCAGAGTCTTTAGGAGACTCTTTCACACTGGCAGTGCTGCAGGGCTGTGATGTGATGTGATGAAACTGAGGCTAACAGACAGGTCCAATCGGAGTATAGCAGCCTGCCAACAGATCTCATATTTTTTCCCAGACTTTGAGCTGTAGAGACTCAAGAATGTAACTCAGACTGAGAGAACGCAGACTGTTTTAAACTTCATTTTCATGTCCCACCCTCCCCTCTCCTCCCCTTTTCCGCAGTGGATGTGACGCTGGACCCCAGTACAGCGCACCCCCGCCTCATCCTGTCAGACGACAGGAAGCAGGTGAAGTGTGGGGAGCGGCATCAGCCTGTCCCAGACTGCCCAGAGCGCTTCGACCGTGTAGTGTGCGTTTTGGGCCAGCAAGGCTTCACTGGTGGGAGGCACTACTGGGAGGTGGAAGTGGGGGGGAAGACGGACTGGGATCTGGGCGTGGCCAGCCACTCCGTCAACCGCAAGGGCAAGATCACTGTGAGCCCCGCCCATGGGTACTGGTTCCTGAGTCTGCGGGACAAGAGCGAGTACGCCTTCCGCACCGACCCGTCCACCAGCCTGGGCCTGGCGCAGAAGCCCCGCCGCATCGGCATCTACCTGGACTACCAGAAGGGCCAAGTGTCCTTCTACAACGTGGACGCCAGGCTGCACATCTACACCTTCATCGACTCCTTCACTGACACCATTCACCCCTTCTTTAGCCCCTGCACCAATAAGTCTGGCAAGAACGAGGCTCCACTCATAATCTCCCCTATTGCACACTCGGACTGAGCCCCCCCCCCCCCCCCCCCCCCCCATAAAGAGCAAACTGCCCCTCACGATGCAGCATCTGAACTGCTTTTACTCCTTTTGTACCAGTTAAGACGTTCCTGCTGAGTAAAGAAATAAAAGAACACATGCTTTCATTCTCACTAACATTCAGGGCACTTCTGTCATGTGATCCCTAGTTTTGGATTTCTAACACGTTTCTCACTGAATATTCTCTGGGTCCCGCAGAGCATTTTCAAAGAATGCCAAATAATTATTTGGCCCAGGTCTAAATTTTAACACACGTTCCTAATTATGCGAGAAGCATCAATGTCCGCTCTTTTAAAACTACTCAATTTGGCAAAGTCCTGCACAATTATGATGTTTAATTTATTTCTGGATTACATTGTTGTTTGTAAATAATCAATAATCAAATAATCAAGTATCTTTAATTTGACTAATTTGGCAGGTTTGTTGATATGTTTTTGAATCATCTTGTTATTGGCACAATCTATTCTGTATTTTTGTCATTTATAATCTAGCTCAATGGGTAGCTCTACCCTTGTATTTAACAGTTTATTGTAACACAAGTTTATTGTGATTTGTATGTTTTGTTGCCTTTCTTAATCCTATCAAATAAAATATTTATCCATGTCCTTTTCGTCACATGGGTATGAATGGAAGCTCCTCAGCTTCTCATGGTTTTGGCTGACACTTATACCCCACAAAGCTACTGCAATGTCCTCCTCCTTTCCACATTATATTTATTTACTCTCAGGTGTTCATTCATTTAACTGTGGGGTCTCTTGAGATTAATGATCTTTCTATAGCTTTTGTATGAACCTTTTTGTTTAGATAAGGATGTCTCTCTTAAATGCCTAGATGTAATTACAAATAAAAACAGGAGAGCAGTCAGTAGACATATGGCCCCATCACAAACTCTTTACCACTCCTTTACTTTCTCTCTGTCTTTCTCTCTACTGTGTCTATTTGTCTGTCTCACACCCCCCCTTCTCTCTCCCTCTCTATTCAAATACTTTATTGCCATGACATATTTCAAATTACATATTGCCAGAGCGTAATTATAACAACGATCAATCATAGTAACAATAAGAAAATGCAAATAGCAACAACAATAGCAGCATAAATAAAAATAGTGATATAACACTTATTAACTATTAAATATTCAATTCTATTAATTCTAATATTTATAATGTATAATGATCCTTCATTGTTAGATGTTTACTCACTGTCCTTCAGGCTGGGGCAGGCTGAGGCATATTGAGTTGTGAGGGAGGTTGTTGTCTATAGTTAAGGCATTTACCATTGGAATCAATAAGGATGGCCATTTTAGGGTGCTGTCAACATTGTGTTGGTCTCTGTTCATCTGTAGCTGGCTGTGTACTGGCCAGAAGAGGGGTTGTGTGGAGTACAGTACAGACTATAGTGCAGTACAGACTGTGTGGAGTGCAGTACAGACTATAGTGCAGTACAGACTGTGTAGAGTGCAGTACAGACTATGTGTAGAGCAGTAAAGGCTGTGTGGAGTACAGTACAGACTACAGTGCAGTACATACTCTGTGGAGTGCAGTACAGGCTGTGTGCAGTGTAGTACTGACTGTGTGTAGAGCAGTACAGACTGTGTGGAGTACAGTACAGACTGTCTGTAATGCAATACAGACTGTGTGTAGAGCAGTACAGACTGTGTGGAGTACAGTACAGACTGTCTGTAGTGCAGTAAAGATGGTGTGTAGAGCAGTACAGGCTGTGTGTGGAGCAGTACAGACTGTGGAGTGCAGTACAGACTGTGTGGAGTACAGTACAGACTGTCTATAGTGTAGTACAGACTGTGTGGATTACAGCAGAGACTATGAGTAGAGCAGTACAGACGGTGTGTAGTGCAGGACAGACTGTGTGTGGAGCAGTACAGACTGTGGAGTGCAGTACAGACGGTGTGGAGTACAGTACAGACTGTCTGTAGTGCAGTACAGACTGTGTGTAGAGCAGTACAGGCTGTGTGTAGAGCAGTACAGACTGTGTGTAGAGCAGTACAGATTGTGTGGAGTGCAGTACAGGCTGCACTACAAACATTTTATTTTTAAATAAAATCGGTTATTATTTAAAGCAAGCTTCTGCTTCATTTGTTTTTTGTAATTCCACTTTATGAGTATCTTTATGTATCTCCCCTTTAATGATAGCGATGTAGTTGAATGCCCCCTTGTGGCCACACTATAATAATCGACAAACTGTCCTCACAAACAATTTGATTGTTTCTACATTTTATGAACTTGCATAGCAGTTGACAGTTCATGCTGTCAAACACATAATGTGAATGCCATTATTGGATTGGATCTGTCCATCTGCTGGTGTCAGTTAAAGCCTTTCCTATTATTTCACCAATGCGGCAACATTATATTACACCAATTTCACGAATAGAGATAGAATTGTGCACAACGATATTCCACCAGAAACACACTGCTGGAGTAGCCTCAATAAACCCAGAGCTAATGGAAAGAACTTCCCCTTAGCCTCCACCAACTGACATTTTTTTCTCAATTTGGCTTACATAAATAATTCAAATGTGGTTAAAGTTCAGCGTCTCAGTTTTTATTAAAGGGTATACATTCTGGTTTTACCATGTGGAAACTCCAGTTTTTGTACATAGCGCTTAGTGCTGGGCTAAAACAAAAAACTTGCACCCACACCGGTCCTTTTCCGAGGAGACAGAGCACCCCTGCATTGTACTGTAGAAGAAAAGGTAAATCACCGATCCTGTCGATACCGTACTTCGTTAGGTTATATGGCTTATGATTCCTCCTCTCCAGGAGTGGCGCTACTATAGTTTCAAGACCGTTGTTTCTTGCTGCAGCATTCGCTTTACTTTTCTTTCCACTTCGTCTAAAGAATAGAGTGGGAGGAAGTTTGACCAAAATATTACTGAAGCGTTGCAAAATATTGGCTGAATTGTATATTCATAATCGGTTTTATTTAAGAAAAGCGATGTGGTTTATTTATCTACTCAGCTGGCTGTCTCTGGTGATTCAGATCTCCTTTGTGACTCTCGCAATCGGTAAGTTAGTAGCACAGCTAATGCTAACCATGTTGCCACGGCCAGCTCAGAATTACTGAAGGGGTCTGCCCGACTGATTTTGGCTGTGAGACAAACTTGCTACCTGTGACCTACATGAAAAAAATACAAATACGCTGTCTAGCAAGCAAGTGATTAAGTAACCAACGCAATACGATAAATAAATACCATACGAATATGACTTTTATGGTAAGTTAACTTTGGCTGGCTAACTTTGATTCGCTAGACTAGACTAAGTTAGCGAATTAGGGTTTTTAAAATGGGTAGCTTGTCAGCGCAAAGATGCTTGAGATTTGACGTTAATTATGAACATAATATGTAGCATGTATAATAATGCATAATATAATTATTGATATATAACGCTGTGTCATCGAGATAGACCTTTTGTAGCATGCTAGCCGACCTGTTTACCATGAGCATATGAAATGCTTTATTTTTGTGGACGAGGTTCGGTTGAGGGGTACACAGCGTGAGCTACCATCTGTGTACCCCAAGCCAAAGGTGAATTCTGGAGAGTGATCGTGTTACACAAACAGGGCAGGTGTAAACCGACGTGTGTAGCACTGAGCGTTTAGGTCCACGTAGGCGAGGCTAATCCAAGTGAGTCCGGAGGAGATAAAAATCCGTGACATATGACTGGCGTGTCGTGGTCGTGTTTCCTATGCTCCACTTTTCTGTTTGGCGGGATGAACGTTGCTGGTATAATCACAAACAGCACGGGGACGTCGCCGTAGGCGTGTGCACTCGTACTGGGAGCTTTGAAGATCAAATGGAATTGTGTATTAGTACAAAATTAGGTATTCGAATATATACTCTAATTATTTTATAAATGTTATAACAGAATCAATAGTTGTAATTCTCACTAGTGAAACTATTTGTGTGTGTGTTTGTTTGTTTTCTGTTGCAGTTATGTTACATGCCATCTGTTTGTCTTTTGTGGAAGATGTTGGTACATATTAGCTTTGATTGATTTTTTTTTGTCTCCAGCTGCAGGTCTTTATTATCTGGCTGAATTAATAGAGGAATACACAGTTGCGACTAGTCGAATTATAAAGTATATGATATTGGTAAGTGAATTATACAGTATATGATTCTGATGTGTGAATTATGCTGTATATATACTGATGTGTGAATTATGTATGTGGTACTAATGAGTGAATTATGCCGTGTTTGATGCCAGTAACTGAATTATAGGCCTACAGTGTATGATACTGGTAAACTTGGTTCAGAGGGTCATAGTTTATCCCTCTACTCTTGTGTGGTTTTTGCTTTTGGATTGTCTTCATTCAACATTTGTTTCTCATTTGACAGTTTTCCACAGTGGTGCTGGTGTGTCTGTATGTGTTTGAGGGTTTCCCTGTTCTGATGGTGGCCGTTGGCCTCTTCACAAACCTGGTTTACTTCGGACTGCTGCAGAGCTTCCCCTACATCCTGCTGACCTCACCCAACTTCATCTTGTCCTGCGGTGAGCCACGCCTCCCACACTACGTCCTGATTACACACTACAACTATGCCCCGATTACACACTAAGCCCTGATTACACACTACACGCTGATTACACACTACTCTCTGACTACACACTAAGCCCTGATTACACACTACACCCTGATTACACACTACTCCCTGATTACACATTATGCCCTGATTACACACATCCCTACATCACATGCCGATTACACACTAAGCCCTGATTACACACTATACCCTGATTACACACTACGCCCTGATTACACACTACACGCTGATTACACACTACTCTCTGACTACACACCAAGCCCTGCTTACACACTATGTGCTGATTACACATTATGCCCTGATTACACACATCCCTACATCACATGCCGATTACACACTACGCCCTGATTACACACTATGTGCTGATGACACAACACATGCTGATTACACACTACACCCTGATTACACACTACGCCCTGATTACACACTATGTGCTGATGACACAACACATGCTGATTACACACTACACCCTGATTACACATTATGCCCGGATTACACACATCCCAACATCACATGCCAATTACACACTACACCCTGATGACACAATACACGCTGAATACACACTACACCCTGATTACACACTACGCGCTGATGACACAACACACACTGATTACACACTACATCGTGATTACACACTACGCCCCGATTACACATTATGCCCGGATTACACACATCCCTACATCACCTGCCAATTACACACTACACCCTGATGACACACTACGCACTGATGACACACTACACCCTGATTACACACTACGCGCTGATGACACAACACACTCTGATTACACGCTACACCCTGATTACACAGTACACCCCGATTACACATTATGCCCGGATTACACACATCCCTACATCACATGCTAATTACACACTACACCCTGATTACACACTACGCGCTGATGACACAACACACGCTGATTACGCCTGTATATTTTCTGGTTTTTATGCAATTTTCTGGCCATAATTACTGAATTAGCTGTAACATTTACTCCATCTGGCATTTATATACATTTATTGATTAGAGCATGACTGACAGCTGAAGGCTGTTCTTTCATTGGTAGATATGAAATATTTTACTGCAATCTAATCTACGAGCGAACCAGTGTTGGTGTATACAGCCAATCATCTCATTTAGCTAGGGTAATTGGTGGAAACAAAAACCTGCATACACTGTGGTCCTCCAGGACCGGAATTGCCCACGCCTTCCTTACACCAATGTGAGGTCTCAGGTTTAACTGGTGCTTTCTCCTTTGTCCAGCGCTTGTGGTGGTAAACCACTACATGGCATTCCAGTACTTTGCAGAAGAGTATTATCCCTTCTCTGAGGTAAGGATGCACATGATTATTTATTTTAGAAAAATCTTCTGCGGGCAGGAAAATGGATTCCTGTCTGGCATTAAAATAGCATTTATGTTTGTGTTCTCACAGCCCCCGCAGAACATGTTAACTGCATTTTATTGATTTGGGCTGGCTGGATGTAATTAGGCCATTTCAGCTGGTGAGAGATTCAGGAGGTGCTACTCACACTCTGGCCACCAGGAGTTTCATATATTAATTTGGGAAACTGCAGTCATCTGAGTGACCAGCAGATGTCGTTAGAGAAAGTTGAGATGTAGATCCCAGCCTGTCATGTGTGACCCTGCTGGGCTAACGGCCACAGTCAGGACTGGATCCTGGGCTGTGGGGCTCATCTGTAAACCAGAATGGTGCCTTAACAGGATGACCCTCCCAGCAGCCCCTGAGCCGTACAAGCAGCCCCTGTACGATTTGTTCATTAGCTGGTTAGTTAGCCTGCTACGTATGTACCTATTTAAGCAGCCAAAGTCAATGTATTATGCTAGCTGTTTTTACTACTTGTATAGGTTTATCATTACAACTGCACATGGCAGTGTGCTCAAATTGGCTGTTGTTAATTTTTGTGACTGAGTATAAGAGAACTGCAGGCGTAGCAATGGGTAATTGGTTGGCAAGCTAGAGGTCTGGTTTGCCTATTGGAAGCCTACCTGTCTGATTAGCTGCAGGCAGTAAATTCTGCTTGCTGTGGTTGCTATGTAGCCTGTCTCGCATGTCAGGCTCGATTGCACATCTGAAAATCAAGACCGTTATCCAGATATGTATGTAATTAAACCTGACTAAAGCAATCTATGTTGAAAGCAACTATTGCTGATTTCCCCAGGTATGGGTATTTAAGTAATATCCAAGGGCTACAGGGATGTGTTGATCAATTAATGTTACCTAGTTAGCTAATGCCTCATAATAGGCCTCTAATTACAGTAGTTGTTGGGCAAGACAAAGCCGAAATTTAATAGAGCACCAAGAACAAATCAAAAGGCAGTAAGGCCAAAATCAAATTCAGCCCGAGGGCATCAAGTTCAATGAGCATGTTGTAAAAGCACTTTTCAGACTCAACAACCAAGTCAGAAAAGAAAGGAACATGTAGCTGTCAAATTATTTTCAACCAAAACTGCTTATTTAAACCATGGAAATTATGTAAATGCTTAGTTTGTTTGCATGGTTGTATCCCTAGGTATACAATACTGGTCAAAAGTTTTAGTACACCCATAATTTTCAAGCAGTCGGAGATAAACACATTTTATTTTACGTAAAAAATATCTGGATCTTAGATTAATAAAAAGTCACAACATATTTCTGTCATTTTTCCTACAAGGGCAGTCGTAACGTTCTGAAAGTTCACACCAACACTGCTTTAGAAGTTTCCACAGATTTGCTGAAACTTGTGGCTTGCTTCTCCTTGACATTTCTGTCCATTTCATCCCAAACTAGCTTGATTTTACTTAATTTGTTGAAAAATGTAAATAATTTGTTCACCTGTTTATTTAGCAAAATATGTTTTTTTTATTAACTCCAAAGTGTAGGTCACTGTCTTGTGAAATAAAAGATTCTTTAACTTCAGACTGTTCACTATGTACAGAGTACTGAAATGGCAGCACTAAAACTTTTTGACCAGTAGTGCATTTATTCTGTATGTATCAAGTATACATATTGATAAATAAAAATGATTTTAACATTACACTCTTGTTCAGTGAAACTTATTATGAATGTTAATTGGCTTGTTAGCCAATTTACGGAGTCACATTAGTTTCTGTCTTTGAATGAAACTGGGATGGCTAACATTGTCAGCCCTTTTTTTCATTTGGCACCCAACTTGGGGCTGACTAAATTCAACTCCAACCCCAGCTCTGAATGGCCAATAATGCAACCACATTCGCCTTTATTCTGCACACCCCACTGCCAATTCAGGATTGTGTAGGCATCCATGATTCTCCTCCAAAACACATGGCATTGCTAGATGCTTCTTTTCACACCACAGACTACAGCTAAGCTGGCTGTAGAGTCAGAGGAAGACCTTTCATATGCAGCTTTGACATGCAGTCCACGGTGCCCAATCAACCAGCGGAGTTAATCTGACTGAACCCTCCCACTGCCATTTGCACGTTGCACTATGGAGATGCCATCCAGCAGTCCCTAATATTTTCAGATTTAATTATTTTGGTGCAAGGTATTTCCAGCATATGTAACTTGCTCTTTCATTTTAAAGTTAATATTTAGCTGGCCGCCTGTTTGAATACAACACTATCTGACTCAAAACTGTGGTAGGTCAAGCATCCAATCTTTAATTTGTTCTTCCTCTTCAGGTTCTGGCATATTTCACCATCTGCCTGTGGATCATCCCCTTTTCATTTTTTGTGTCCCTCTCTGCTGGCGAGAATGTTCTCCCATCCACCATGCAGCAAGGAGGTGAGTGGCCCTCACCCCTGACCTCTCACCCCTTGGCCACCCTCCCTCTTCTTTTCAATGCTGGAGACAGCCACAGACTCTTTAGACCAGTGGTAACCAACCCTGTTCCTGGAGCTGTACCATCCTGTAGGTTCATTTCTACCCTAATTTGGCACACCTGAATCTACTAATGATGAGCTCAACAAAGATCTCTAGCTGTTGAATGAGGTGTGCTTTGTTGGAATTGGAGTGAAAACCCTAACAAAGCACACCTCAACCAGCTAGAGATTTTTATTGAGCTGCTAATAGAAGCAGCTCAATGAAGCTAATGGTCAATCTGCAGGAACAGGACTGGTTACCACTGCTTTAGACCACACACACCTGCTAAGCTCCAGTGCTGTAGGGTTGCAGCATATGCTGGCTTTTGGTGTTTCAACACCAGTGATTCATTTAAGTCAGTGATTGGCTAAAGAGTCCACACGTTGTTCTCAAGGATTTAACTCGTTGGTGATTGAAAGGAAACCACAAATATGTGCAAACACTGCAACCCTCCAGGACTGGAGTTTGACACCCCATGCCTTTGATACAGCAGGTACCACATACATGGGTTATCAATTTTAGTGATCATAGCACAGGGCAGTCAGGTGTCTTACCCAGTTTAAATGGAATGTTTCCTCAAGCCCCACCTTCTTACGCTAGTGTGTGGTGCTTTATGCACACCCCGCCCCCCCTTAACTACAGACCGCTTCTTTTGTTAATGTGCGGTTTCTCCTGTCCTACTGCCCCCCCCCCCCCCAACCCGCCTCTCTTTCCAGATGATGTGGTATCAAACTACTTCACCAAAGGGAAAAGGGGCAAGCGCTCTGGGATTCTGAATGTGTTCTCCTTCCTGAAAGAGGCGGTGCTTCCAAGCCGACAGAAGATGTACTGAGGGGTTGGGCCAGTGGAAAGGGGGCGGGGCAAGGGAAGGGGACTGAAAACAAGCATCGCCTGAAAATATGGGGCTGTGCATGGGGTTGGGGCAGGCCAAATAGCAGCCAGATGTGTGGTACATTGCTCAACAGTGTGTCCTGAGGGGCAGAAACCCCAGATCAAAGCCCCGCCCATAAGCCCCGCCTTCACCCATGTAAGATCTTTGTCTTTATTGTGTTTGATTTTGTAGTAAATCTGAGTGAACCATGTCCGAGTGACATGACAAAATGTACAGACCAGGGACCTGTGTTTACAGCTGCCGCTCACACCTGGGACTCTGCGTGTGTGTGTGTGTGTGTGTGTGTGCGCGCCCATGTGCATGTGTGCACAATGTGTGTGTGTATGTGTGTGCGCGTGCATGCAATGAGTGTGTGTGTGTGTGTGACTGTGTGCACGTATGTGCAATGAGTGTCTCTCTATCTTTGTACTGCGACTGTGTGTTTCTGTGCGCAAAGTGTATGTGTGTGTGAGTGTGTATGTGTCTGCAATGAGTGAGTGTGTGTGGCTGTGTAACGACTGTGTGTTGGAGTGTGTCAGTGTGTGTTGTCTGAGTGCATTCGGTCATGCCTGCATCTTTGTGTATGCAGACGTGTGTGCCTGTGCATTTGTCTCTTAAGTTTGCGTTTGTGTTTGTCTTAAGTATGTGTGTATGTGTACATCTGTGGCTGTGTGCCTTGTGTGTGCACACGTATGTGTGTATATTTGTGTGTGCACATATATGTGTGTATATATGTGTGTGCACAAGTCCATGTGTCTGCGTGTATAAGATGTTTATGCGCTAATTGACATACATGATTATGCTTTGATCATGAAATGTGTGAATCTGCCTGCCACTATGTGATTAGGAGGGGACGTGGAATCACAGACAGTAACACTTTTTATATCATGTTTTGGATGTCTGATTGAATTTGAATAAATACCGTAATGTCTAATGTACAAGTAGCTCTGCTGTATTTGAGAGATGCTGATACCATCAGCAGCTTTATTAAGGGGATGCATACTGCAGGTTTTACAATAGGAGCCTGATGTCCCTGATTTCCAACAACAGATTGTGCACTACATGACAAGATGGCAAGTTTGCAAGTCAATTCAGAATGGTCTTTGCAAGGTTGTCTGTAGTCAGACTGTAATCCATCGTGGAACTTGCTGGATATGAATCATCAATCTTAATATGTGAATATTTCTATAAATACTGAACCCGCACTTGCAATAAACAACATTATGACATTGCAAATGAGTCGGCCAGTGGATTTGTCGGTAAGAAATTGTGAAGGAATATGTTCATTAAGTTGTCCAATCTAGCAGCATCCCAAACACCTATCACTGATTGTGTCACCTTTCATTTTCAGCACAATGTGGGTCATCCCCTTGTCATTTTACCACTTCATTAATGAAAGATTAAACAATATTTGATTAGACTTGATTACTCTATGGAAAAAAAATACTTGTGCAAAGGTTGTAAATGTACCTCTTTGCCTTGCATTCATTTCAGAATACTACTTCCTCTATGAATTTGGAGAGTTCACAAGAATCAGACCCACTCGGCTTCTCTAGTACACTGCACTGAGGAAGGAACTCTCGTTTAACATCCCCCTTGATCATAGACTCCCTTGCTAACCAGACCAGCCAGCACGCCCTCAGC
Organism: Anguilla anguilla; assembly: GCF_013347855.1. Lineage (NCBI taxonomy): Eukaryota > Metazoa > Chordata > Actinopteri > Anguilliformes > Anguillidae > Anguilla > Anguilla anguilla. The sequence goes on from NC_049205.1 coordinate 65,633,069, forward strand.
TAGTCTAAGCTATGAAGCCCTGGAAGTAAGCCTGTACTGTGCATGTCTGTGCTGTTGAGGGCGAAACACTGGAGCTCTCATGAAAGTGAATGGGGAACATCAGACTTTTGAAGACAAAATAAAAGTTTCCTGATGGTATTTTGAAACTCGGTGAATGAGTGTTACGTTTGATATGAAAAACAGACTGAAAATGTTTATCTTTGGCAAATCTGCAGTAAATAATTTGGCCCATATAAAGTATATGGAGTACCAAAGCCAAGAAATGGCACTTCCCACGATGGCCAATCGTATCGTTGGCCTGAACCAATCAGCTGAGGTGCTGGCTGGCTACAACTGCAAAAAAATATCCCCCTTTGGACCTTATTTCACTGCACTACGTAGTTGTGTGACAGAGAAGGGAGATAAATCTTGCCAGCTATCAGCTGTTTCCTGTTTACCAACAATGGAGAGTGCCTGCACTGCTCGGGGGCAGAGACTATTTAAACAGGATGAACTTGGGTGTTTGAACCTCTACCTCTTCTGCATCATTATGACTGTTAAATGGAATAAATGATTTGTATAAAGCCAGAGTTCTGTTTTTCTTGAAGGAAGAGAAAATCAAAGATATGACACCAATTACAGGTACCCCTATGAATGTTTAAATCAACATTTGGCTTTAAATAAGGGATACCATTATTTCTCAAACTCAATAAACATCCAGATTGTGTAGCACCAAATGCAATTGCTTAGCAAATTCAAGAGACACTGGAATTTTGTTTTTTGCCAGAAATTCTGAATATGTGACCTAAACGTCAATTTTTATGAAACAATTGTGTTACCAATGTAACTTTAACCCAACTATCAAATCACATTTTTTTATGCTTATAATATTTTATTGATTTTTGTTCCAGATTAAGTATCTTAGAGAGGAAAAGTGCTAATAGATGATAAACCAGGATAACACGCTTGTGGGAAATTGGTGTCGCCAACTGCAGTTAACCACATTTATATCCAGCGTTACTACTTACTTACCCATCTTTTATTTGGCTACCTTACTCTCCAAACTATTTATCCCTCAAACCCCCCCCCCCCCCCCAAAAAAAAAAAAACGAAGGTTTCAAACGAAGCCTACGCCACTGTCTGTAGGTACATTGCCATGGTCTGCCAAGTGCCGGTCTGATATTCACCCTGGCAGGAAAAGTTAAAGCGCAGTTTAGTCGAACGTAAAATGTCTTTGTAAAATCTGATATGTGAGAAAAATAATTAAAAATAAACAAGCAGAATGATGGCCAATTGAGGACAGACTGCAAATAACTGGACACACGGCGAAAACAAATCATTACTAAGACAGGAAAGGGAATATTTCAAACAACATTGATGGTAGCCTATAGTCCGTGAATGTTTCCAAGCAAGCACACGCCATAATGACAATACTGTCAGAAGGTTGGACGTGTTTAAGTGGCCTCAGCAAGGTTGTAATCACATTTCTACTAACGTTAGTCTAGTAAAAACAAAAAAAAACTTGTCACAAAGTAGGTTTACAACCAGCTAAGCACTATCCAAAAATTCCAAAGTTGCTTAGGTGGCTACCTAGTTACCTTAACACAACCTCCGCGACCGAAGGTTTAATACCAACGGAGCAGTAACGACTGTTATTTAGCTGACAAGCTCGTTTCTATTTCGAAACACTGTGCTTCAGCTTTGTTGTAAGTATCTCGCTTATTTAACGTAGCAGCTAGCTAGTCATATATTATGTTTGAACTGTTTTATAATAAGGTCGAGCTTACGTTATTAACCAGCTAGCTTAGTCTCTACATTTTTAAATATTCTAGCTAGCCAGCTAGCTAAGAAAGTTTGTTTCATTGGGCTGTGGTTAGCGAACGTTAGCTAACTTTAGTCACGGTAATTTATTATGACTACTTTTAGTCTGATGTAGCGAGCTATCATTGAGATTTGCGGACTATAACGTCATACAGTTCGTCCCTGTGTCATACATCAAGAATTTTAAATCAGAAGGACTTTGACAAAAGAAGAAACATCTCACGCTCTGGAAAAAACATCCCCTGAGGCACAACGTTTTGCTACAAAGCCATTTTAAAGCTTGCAGGTAAGATGTAGCGATCACTTCATGTGTAGATAACCATGAATTTTGGTATATATAAAGATTTCAACGAGATGCTAAACTTCCAATATCTGAAATAGCTGTGTTAATGCTCTCTTTCGTAGTTCTTTGGAGGTGTGATTTCTCAGCCCAATTTCCTTAATATTTTCCCTGTAAATTTCCTTATTATTTCCCTAAAAGCACGATGCTCATAACCAGAGATGGGCAGTATTTCTGTTACTTGTATTTGAAATACGTATTTCAATTACTTTTGAGTATTTTGTAAATTGTATTTGACAGGGCTGAAAAAATTCAAATGTAATTTGTAACAAGGTACTTTAGAGTTGAGTAATTTTGTATTTTCAAAATACTCAAAATACTTTCTCCGTGATTCCTAAAAAAAATCATGCAAATACATCTTAAAATGAAGAACAATACACTTAGACACACTCAGGCATGGTGATTTTGTAAGCCCACAATACTCAAAGTATTTCTGTAATCAAGTTCATCTTCTGTGAAGTTCGCTCCCCCCCCCCCCCCCCCCCCATGCTTCCTCCTGCCTCAACCAGTGCAGTGCACTGTCTGTCAAGGTCAACATTTTATCTGAACTGTAGTAACTATATAAAATATATCTTACTTTTTAGAATGTACACGTTGAAAGCCATAGTTAAAGGCTAAAGATAAAAAACAATCGATACATTTGTGGCTAAAGAAATGAGTGAGCCAGCTAGCCAGCGAGCTAGCTAGCTAGGGATACTGGCAGCAGCTGAGCTGTCTGTGGGAGGGCAAGACAGTGTAAACAAACTTGTCACGGCAGACAGACCTGTCAGATCTATGCTGATCTGCGCAGCGTTGGGTGAGCAGTATAAACTGTGAATGTAGCTGTGTTATGATCCACATTTTGCGATAAAAATAAATTATGCAGTCCTTCAAGCAAAGCAGAGTTCCTGAATTTTGTGTAGATACATTTTGCTGATTGTAGTGACACAAATGAGCTGCAATTTTTTGGGTGCACCTAAATTATGTGCTGGTGCAAATGAAAAAAAAGTTAGGTGCACCAGTGCCACCAATGTAAAAAGTTAGTCTGGAGCCCTGTAGGCTGGTGCATAGCTAGTGGTTAGCAAGTTAGCTGTCAGTTGGGTGGCTCATGGGAAGAGGGAGATTGGGAGCTTGTACACATTTTATGTTTATGATAACTTTACCATGTAACAGTACTTTTTCTTAAGTACCGTTTTTGTTTACCACCACTGGTGATTTGTGCATATCCTTTTTACCCACAGGTTTTATACTGTGCATGTTAGATTGCTAAATGACAGAAGATTAATTAAAAAATGAAGCAGGCAGTTAGTAAAAAAGCTCTGTTGAAGCATTTAATCCAAGTATTTGAGCACAGCCTCTTGTTATTTCTAGTGATTTCTTCATTTCAAATCCAAGAAGAAAGGTTGAACAGTAAAGTGAAATCTGTCTGGCATTTTGGGGATGTACTGTGTGAAAATGGTGTGAGTGTTCTCGTGTGCACACGTGGATATGTGTGCAAGTGTGTTTATGCCTGCGTAAAATATGTACATACACAGTACAGGCATATGCATATACAGTAGCATTCTACTTTCTGTGCTTCCTTCCTGTATGGTTCAAACTCTCACCAGAGCCTTGTGTACATTATAAAAATCTGAATGTTCTGCCATTTTTAACAGATTCAGAATACCCAATGTTACAAATATATTTTCCTGTATTTTAAAAATACAAAATAGCCTACATGTATTTTATCTTGATACATTTTCTGGCTCCAGTATTTTGTATTTTATTTTGATACATTTAGTTGAGGGGTATTTTGTATTTTGTAACAAGATACATTTTGATGTATCTTTGCCCATCTCTGCTCATAACCACTTTTGTTCAATTTCTCTCTTGAGCCCTATCTCCCTTTTACAAGCAAATTACAGCCTTTGCTAACACGCAAGGAAGACCGCAAAACCATCAAATCATATAGCCTAACGCAACCTATTTAAGGTGGACCGGAATTTTCGAATCGGGAGCCAACTTCAGCACCGTCGATTACAGGGTGGACACTCCATATTAATGCCCATAATTTTGAATGAGATGTTCGATATCAGATGTCCGCACACATTTGGGCATATATCGGCATACATATTTCCTACATCGGCTGTTATCGGCAAATCGTTCTTCCTGTACTTTAAGATAACGGAATCGGTCAAATTCACATCGGTCGACCTCTAGTGCAAACAGTGGATGGTGCCATAGCCTTAGAAAGAGCTCAGTCATTTTATTCTCTAAATATCTCAGGTGGTAAATTATTTGACCACTCTGTTAGGCCTGTAAAAGTTAATAAATCGTACTGCTTTACTTTAAGTACATTTCTCAGTTTACTTCCATGTATAATTCAGGACTGTGTTGGGTCACAGCTTCATGTACAAGAAAAAATCTGGGTCTTGAAGCAAAACCAGTTGAGAGCCACTGTTGAATTCCAGTGTCTGGATGTGACTTGGTCTGCTTTTTGCTAAGGCATTATGACAGGGGTCGGCATCTAATTTAGCTTTGGGTCATGAACGTTCCACAAAGTTTCACAAATATTTTACGTAAATTACAAATAGAATTATTGGTTCACAAAGAAATGTAGCTGATATACAAATAAATGTGGCTGGTTTACAAATAAATGTAACTGCTTTACAAATAAAAATAATCTATCTATGAACCAAAGCCGGAGTGTAATTGGCTTATGCAGCAAGACAGTGATCCAAAACACAAAAGCAAGTCTGCATCTGAATGGCTGAAAAGTTATGTCTTGGAGTGTCCTAGTCAAAATCCTGACTTGAACACAATCGAGATCCTGTGGCAGAACCTGAATGAATTTGACCCTAGTTTGTTTGAATGAAAGTATTTCACTCCTGACTCCTCATAATTTTTGGAAAGACCGGAGACTAGTGCTGACAGAAAAGAATTTGGGGTGGAAGCACTCTCTTGATTTCACCGGTCCTCACTTTCTCACCAAATGGCCAAAGGGCGCAGACAGTGGTTCACATTCCAACTTGTGTACGTTGGCCTGTATTCTCTCCTCAATTAATTCCAAAGGCTACTGAAATACTCCAAATCTCAAAAAGCTACATAGGCAAGTGCTTTCTTACAGTAAGCATATCAATGCACAGTGTGCATTGTATTTATTTATAGGTCTGTGATGTGGACTGCTTTTTATTAATGCATATGTTCTGAAAAGACAAGCAAGACAAAATATCTTTTGATGAAGTTTAATATAATAATGAAAACAGGAAATCAGAGAAAGAAAAATACATCCCTTTCACCAGTATTTAATTCTACAGTGAGATTCTATGCCGGCTTTTATATGATTCATCTCTGGGAGAGGCTATCTTGCAAGTTATAAGCAACTATTAAACAAACTATTTTTTCTTGTTTTAGAAGAATATTCATGTTATAGACCCAAATAAAAACATCCCCTATATAAATTTATCAGAATAAGGAAAAGAAAGTTTCAACTTTTAAAAAAAGGACAGTACAGAAAAAGCCTTTCAGACTGTGCGCTGCTCATTATCCTGAAATTCATGATAATTGGAAAGCTAATTTCCTGTATTTTATTTGCTGTAGACTCTGAGTTGTGTATTGAGCTGTGCTGGTAAAGCACCCATAAGAAGTAAATGCAATTTAAAATGGATGTTGCAGTGATTTAATCTACTTCACCTTCAGATTAGTTTAGGGTTTGTGCTACATTCTGTACTGATCATTGTAAACAGTGTGCACGCTCCCACATAGATCAGAGAAATTCAGAAGTGGGCGGGCTCTGCCATGTTGAGAGCTCACACATGGGGGCGGAGTCAGGGGTCGCTGGCACAGCTTGGAGTTGGTATTTCATGGAATAAAAGATGTTCTGAGGGCAGTGCAAAGTTCATTGGTCTTGGTTGCTTTTGATTGGTCACACGGTCAAGATGCAAGGCTCATGAAAACTTGTTCTCATGAAGACAATGATATGTTAACTAGCATATATGCAAGCAGGGAACTGTCTGATAAATGATTAGAATATGTTTGATTAGCATTATGGAATCACATATAATTTGGTGCAGAGTGCAGTATTAAGCCATATATATCTAGCTAAATCTAGCTAAATGGCTAATGATCAGGCCTAAAATGTAATTCTAGTTACCAAATAGCTTGAATGTTGAGCATTATCTGTTAAATAGCATTAGTGAGAAAAAGTGAATTATAAACCCTTGACCATTATCAAGCACGCAACCTTTATCAAAATGGTAGGTAAGCTATTTCAACTTGAAAGACTGGTCTTAAAATTATGTTTTAGTAAACTAGCCAATAACCACTAAATTAGTAAGCTAACCAAGAGCAGCAAAAATAGGAAACTGCTTAACCTAAAATATAAGCCTAGCCAACAAATGTTAATGTTAGACTCTGTGAAAGTCAGCAGTGTTAATATGTCATGAATTCCCATATACATGAGCCGAATGGTATACAGTTTATATCTGAGAGTAGATCATGAACAATTCTGCTGAAGTTAGCTGGCTAGGCAGTTCTAGTTTACTAGTAATTTATCATTCGCTAACAGAGCACACACACAAGAGGTATTATAATTTCAGCTAGCCATTTTGATAATGTTGACCTGTTACTAATTAATGTTCATTACTCTCAGGAATTCAAAATACATTTAACCTGCAATGGCTTGTACAGCTTAGCAGTTAGTCAGCATTATGCATACAAGAATACAGCATTCATGGACTATGCATCCTATTCCTTACATCAAATCCAATCAAAAACCTCTTCCTGTAGAGCCACTCATCTGCAATTCATCTGGCCTTTAACACCCTCTGGTCAGTCCCCCGCTCATGTGTGGCCACTCCCACTGCAGAAAAAGCACAAATCAGTGAACATGAGCCACATATCAAGCACTTCACCAGCTCATTCTGCTTAAAGAACTGCTTGCATGTAGACAGAAAATGTGGAGTTAATTTTTATGTCTTCACATGACAATAGAAATGATCGTTTGTGTAAATGTTTTGGTAAAACTTCTTTTGGAAAAAATATGGCTTTTTATCCAAATATTTCTGTGAGATTTTGGACGTTACCTTTTTTACACGGATCTGGTGACTTGTTTCCTGTGGGGATCATTTGGATCAAGGTATCTTTTAGTGTTGATCCAGTGTAGAAGGTTTTGTTGAGTGTCTGGTTTTATTATATCTGTTTTCTTTTCCAGGAGTTTGAACCATGCGTTTACGAATGTTGTTGCATGCTTTGGAAAAGTGTATTTAAAAGTTTCCAATCTGGTCAGACTAATGTCTTCATCCTGAAAATTTTTTCGCAGCATAAATGTTGGCATTGCACTTAGGATCGTCAGTTTGAAGGTGCCCTCAGCATCATCCCTGCTCATGGTTTGAGCCAATAACTTCTTGAGCTCTGGAGATCCTGCAGTTGGGAACTTATTATATCGCTCATATGGTGCGTAAACAACTGGAAGTTGACATTTTGCATGTTTCGATAAGTCTGTTGCGACCTCAAACATTGCATTAGTTAATTTGCTCCCTGAATAAAAATTTTCTGCTACCAGTACAGTGTTCTTTGGTGGTTGACTATCTCCATTAATGATTATTCCAGTTGGTATTGCGTCTTTTCCAGGAGATAGCCACTCTTTGTTGATTACCGCAGTCTCACTTGTTTGCTTCATCATATTCATAATTTTTTCTTTTATGGTTACTTTGTCGTCTAATGCTGAAACTCCCTCTGATATGAACCAGGACCCTATTATGAGTTCTTCAATCCATTCTTCACGTTGGATAAAAACCTCCCAAAGTTTTGGGTCTTCCTCAAGGGCCTCAGCTTCTTTAGATCTCAGGTCACCTGCTGCATCAGCAATGTCTTTCTCACTGGCGCCTGGATTCATGCCATGTGCCATAGCGTGATACAGGTCGCCTTTTTCTACACTCACTGTCTTGCCATCGATGACCACATCATAATGTCCATCTGGGTGTTCATCACTTTTGGGTCTATAGACAAGTGTCACAGTTTGACTGGCATCTTCATTTTTGGGGTCCAGCTCCTGCATTTTGGTCAGCTTTCCATCTTTTCCCTCTGTTAAGATCACAACTTTAGTACCAGTGACGTCTGAGAGGATATTGATATCAGCAGTACTACCATTTGCCTCTGAATCCTTGACCTTTTCTGCATGCAACTTTGCTTGTTCTGCTTGCACATCTCCTGGCATGTGTTTACCATATGTACCCTCCTGTGAAGCTGCAATTAGTTTCTCAGTGTCCTCGGTTTTTAAGCCTGAGCTCAAATGATTTGAAATAACATCATTTACTTTGCCTTGAGCAATAGAAACCATATGACTGGAGAACTTCTGGTGAAACAAGTCAACTAAAGCTTTTGCCAGTAAAGTGCCGATGCTGTCAATTATTTCCTCCCTGAAGCCATTCAGCGTCTTATTCTCTGAATCGGATAGATCACTTGCCTTCACTTTCTGTTGTAAACCTTTTTTCTTATGAAACCCTTCCAGCCCTTCACACAGACCTGTGAAGTATTTGCCTGAGAGGGTGACCACTGCTTGTACAGCATCTGCTGCCAGTGCTCCCATATGGGCCACTTGGATAGCAGTCAGAATGGCTTTTGTTTTTCCTCCAGTGTCTTCCTTTACAGCATCAAGCACATTGTAGATGGATGAGCTAAGCTGGTTCTGCCAACTAAGGTCTTCAGAATATGGTGCTAATGCAGTGGTGCTTAGCTCTGTGAAAATGGACAATAATTGATTCTTCATTATGTTGTCTGTGAAAAGGTCATTAAATTCCTGTTTATTGTCAATGTGAGAGAGTATAACTGAATCTGTTATTGCACGCAGGGGATCCTTTTCCATATTGGACTTCACTTCGTCATTGATTCCCTTTTTCACTGCCTTTTCTATTTCCTCCAGTATTTTGCTAATTATTTCATTCTCTGCCCTCTCAATTCCATAGGCGGCTGTTTCCTCAACAATTTTTTTAGCAGTGACTTTTACTGCATTCTTCATATTGGTCTTCATAGCAACACTAAAGCCCTCTTTAGCCTGACTGGCAAAGAACTTCGGCATTGCCTTTAGCTGTTTGCCAAATCCCTTCATTAATGTTTTAGCAGCTTTGAAGCCCTTTGAAACCAGCTTTCCAATTCCAAACCCAATGAGAGAGACGCCAATAGAAATGGCTTTATCTATTGCCCATGATTGCCAGCTGAATTCTCCTGTTATCATAGACTCTACGCCAGTGATACAGTCTGAGATTCCTTCAGCGATGAGCCCCATACCAACTTGAGCTAGTGTCCCAAATGTAAATGCAGTGAGCAGTGCCCCTGCTACAATCTGTGCAAGTCCAAGAAAGAACACCACCAGAGCTTCCCATGGGAAACGAGGCTCCTCTTCCACAGTAAAGATGTATTTCAGACCTCGATCGTAGAGATTGAAGGTTTCCATTTGGAGCTCTTCTTCATCATCTGACACCAGAGTAAAAACTGGAGCTTTCTTTGCAAGAGCATCTCTCCCCTTTCCTTTAATTTCTTCCAATTTCTTGATGGCATCATTCATGTTTTTATCAAGATAACTGAGCATGTTACACTTGGTGGAGTACTGTTTTTCAAGGCTGCTTTTCTCACTCTTTGCAGATTTGGGAGCTGACATTTTTATAAAGTTCAGACCTGTCATGCATTCCTCACTAAGGTACTTCAGAGACTCTTTTGCCTTCTTCAGATCATTTGTGGCTTGAGTGAGATAATCACCTGATTGCTTCTTTATAATGCAGTATGAGTGGTTGTAAAATGCTATAGCTGCCCAACTCTCATCTAGTGCTGTGGCTTTTTTAAAGAGTCTGGCACTGACATCCCATTTTTTGTCCTTCATTGCAATATTCCCAAACTTGACGTAGTGATAAATACTAGAAGAGGGGGAATTCTGACTTTCAGTCTGCTTTTTTGCAAATGCCAAATCAGCTCTCAAGCTCTTCTGCAGTTCATGTCTCTTCAACTGTTCAATTTCTTTGGAGTGTGTTTGTAGCCAAATCCCCCAATACTCATTCATGATGGAGACAATAGCCTTCTGTTCATCTTCTTCTGTGCTGTTATAAATCACTTTAAGTGTTTCGCAGTATTCAGAAAACAAGTCTTCTCGCAGTTTCATTTCATCAATGTCCTTCTGCATGTCCTGAACCTTCTCTACTGCAAGACTATTCCGAATGTTCTTAGCTTCCTCCATAGAATATACTGTCCTGTAACACTCTTGTAGATGATCAGTAGACATGATTATCTGAGCCGATCCAGGGTTACCTTTGCGTGCGGTTCGCCCAAAGGCCTGGCGTTCCACTCTTTCATTCTCAGAAAGGAAGGAAAGGATCACAAATAATCCTCCATTTTTATTCACGTCTTTGGTGACTTTTATATTTGTCCCACGCCCTGCAAGGTTTGTGGCAAGCACTACATCACCTGGATTCAGTTTTTTACGTATTTTATTCAAACTGTCCGAGTCACTGCGTGAGTATTGTATGATTTCACCTGGGATGCTGTCTTTTAGCTCATCATATAGATCACTAACTCTATTGATAGTTTCACAGATAACCAGGGCTGCTCTTCCTCCTCTTTGGGAATTTGAAGTAATTTCATCCAAAAGCACCCGTTTCATTTCTGATTTCCATTCTTTAGTTGAGGACTTGAGAATACCTTTAACCTCAAATAACTTTTTCCTGCTGAATGATGGCATTTTGCAGGCAGAGAGACTTGGATATTGGTTATTCAAAAACATCATGTCTGATCTGCTCCCAAGTGTGCCTGTCAATCCATATATTTTTCCATTGTACTTTTCAAAAAATGAAACATTGGAAACATAGTTTGTCACTGCAGTCATTGTGCTTATTTTAATTTGGTGTTTAATCTCAACAAATTGTTGCAGACCTTCACCCCATTTCTTATTCAGTTCTATAGTACCTGTAGCTTTGAAATCCACCGGATAGATATGGTCATCTTCCACAACATATTCCTGCCCTTTTTTCAGCCTCATGGCTAGAAAGGCATTTTGAACCCATGTTTCTGCTTTATGTTCTACCAGACCTTTTAAAAATCCAGGGATATTGATTTTCTTTTGATTGTTTTCGCATGGAGTGTAGTCCAGTTGACCACAGATTAGTTCTGCAATGGGATTGACGAGAACGTCTTCTGAATCATAGAGAGGACAACACAAGCCATCGCGTATAACAAGAAATTTCAGGTTTTGAATGACTTGCTTGTTCTGGCTAGACTTCCTAAGGCTAAGTGATCCATTGTCATCTAAAAGGTAGACTGTAAACCCATAGGGGACGTATTCCTCAATTTCACTGAAGAAATTTATCTGAGCTTCCACACTCACATTTTTCAGTTTTTCAAGAATTCCATCTTTTTCAGATTTGTAGATTTCCTCTGTAAATCCTTTTGGGACAATGCCGCATTCTTCAGCAATCTGCAAAATGTCCATTGGGTCATCGATTTCAGTTCCCTCTGTGTCCATTGAGTCAAATATGGCCTTGTAGAATGAAGCGGGGGGACCACCTATGAGTGTCTCGTATCCTGCTGACAGGAGACTATACTGGCATACATGGCCCCAGATCATGGTCAGAATAATGTTGAGGTGCTGCATGGAGACCATGGAACTGGACAGGTAGGTCACCTGTATTCCCTGGTCCAGAAGCAGCAAGTCCACTTCATCAATGATGATGCACTTATAGCCGCGATCGGGTCTCACATCCTTCATCTCAAATGTCTGGCGGAGGTGATCTGCAGCATAGGTCTCCACAGTTCCATAGATTATATCCTTCTGGTAGCATTGCTTTCGATCTTTATCTTTAGTTTTATTAGTGTTTGTGTCCACTGTGAGGGCAAAATAGCTGAAAAACTCAGTACATTCTTCTGCATCCCTTTGACATAACACTGGAGAGCTGGACAGCACATCTACCTTTTCACCCCTAAGGGCACGCAGTGCTGCAAACATAGCTACAACAACAGACTTCCCTTCTCCGGTGCCCATCTGTAGGAGCTTTCCATTGTTAGCCAAGGCTAAAAAGCACCAGCTTGCCATTTGAGTGCCTCTTGGCCACCAATAGCCCTCAGCTATACGATGGTGTACAGCATTGCATAAGACAGCCAGGATCTCTTGAAGGTCTTCAGTTTTCATGCTATGGCTCAGACTCCGAGCTTGGTTTGCATCTGCATGGTTTTTAATGTCACCAGTTTTAATCAGTTCCTGTACATGCTTTACTATGGTATATGATTTCTCCAGTGTTTCTTCATCGAGGTCTTTCATGGCCCTTATTTCATAAAAGAGGGCCTCAAGACTTTTTTTCTCTCCTTTGAAGCTATTTTGCAAGTGCGTAATTAGATCCTGGGTTCCTGATGAATCTAAGAGCTGAAGGAGAGATTGGTTGTTATCATCTTTCCACTCTGAAGATAATTGATATGTTGTCATCAAATGTAAAATCTTCGTGATTGAAATAAAGCCTTCATCCTGATGGTGGGCAGTTAATGATCCAAGGAGTTTTAAGGTCTCTTTTGGTGGCCAAAGGCCCTGAGCTACAAGATTTGAGACAATCTGCAGAATTTCTTTTGCTGTACTTGAAGCTTGGAATTTCATTGCACTAGCAAGTAAACTCTCAAAACACCATTTGACTATGGGAGAATCACTGTTTTTTTGTTTTTCTGCTTTGCCAACAGCTTTCGTCATAGCCTCAAGAAAGGTAAGAACAAAGGCATCTGTTGATGGCAATTTCTTTCCTGTAAGTGTTTGTGAGAGGTTCATAACTTTCATGTCTACATTGTCCTTTAGGTCAGTATGGAGCACATTGAATATTTCCATAATAAATCTGTTCCTCAATTCGTTTCCTTCATTGGAAAGTTTACCCATGAGACTTTTCAATACCTTTGCCACAGAGCCCAGGGTCTTATTCTCCTTGAGCTTTGAAAATGTCAGATTATGGCCAGCACTGAGACATCCATTTTCTATGATAAATCCACGAATATGCTGAGGGCATCTTCCTTCCATCACCTCTAAGCTGTATTGAAAGTAATCAGTGATAAAGTCTTCAATGCCACCATACACAATGTCTGCTTCATAAATATCACCATATGAATCATTAGTTTTCCTCCTGTTTGTGTTGAGTGAAATTCCCAGATGCTTGTAGAAGTCGGACCACTCCTTGGTTTCCTGCTCTGAAAGAGCCCCAGAGCTCAGCACAATATCCAGTTTGTTTCCCATGCAGATTTGCATGGCTGCTATCATGGCTGTAACACATGCATCTTCTTCAAACCCAACCATCTTTGGTGGTTGACTTTTCTCAGCGAACACTATTGCACACCAGCTTAACATTTGACTCCGGGATGGCCACCAGCCTTTTGTGCGGAAAACTGCTTTGCACAGCTGAGTCAGGATTTCTTGGATATGGTCATCACCAATGTTCTCAATTTTGTAGTCTCGTTTTAAAACTTGTCCATCTGTTGGGTCATTTTGTGAATGCTGAAGGGTGTTCGAAGTCAGGTTTGTGATGTTCAGTACCCTCTTTATCACAGATTCATCCAAATTCCAGTACTCTATTAATCCTGCTAAAGCTTCATAATTGTCCAAATCTTGGTTTTCAAGGGTCTCCTGGAAAATTGTATAAAAATCTTCAGGACCAGACAAGTCAATAGCTTCAATGAGAGATCTTTCGCAGTTATCTTTCCACACTGGAGATACATCATACACTTGCAGTAAAGTCAGGATTTTTGTTATTGAAGCATCCTCTGTATATTTCTCTGACAATAATTTGAGGAGAGTCAGTACCTCTGTGGGGTTCCATCCATTTGTTTGCATAAGACTGAGGTGCATTTCAGTGACTTCTTTGTGGGTTTCTTTGCCATTGAGATGTGTGAGTATGGAAAACAGGACCCTTAAACACTGGATTTCCATCCTTAAAACAAAAACTGAGGCCATTCCAACTACTTTCTGAAGTGACACTGTGAGAGTGCAGAGGAAGTTTAGAACAAAGCAAGTCTCAGCAGAAAGGTCACCCTCAGCCCATCGTTTGGCGATGTGTACTGCATCAGTGCCTGAGTCATCATGGTCAGTGAAAAAATGCACAAGGCTCAAATACAGGGCTTGAGTGAGCAGGAAATTCTCAAAAATATTATCTGCTGATTGGCTGATGTTCTGCACCAGAGACTGCACATGATTGGAGACACTTTGCAGGGAAACTCCCTCAGATGTCCCCAGAGACAGGGTACACAGCTGTGTGATAAATACCTGTGCGTGCTGTAAGGTTCTGAGTGGTGGGCGAGCATTTGTCCATTTCTCAAACAGAAGGCTGTCCAGGGCCGACATAATCTGTCCCAGCTGACCATCTGCCAGGTGGCTGAGACTGAGGGTTGTAACTTGGGTGTCACATTGGGATGAGAGGACTTCTAGGAAGTCGTCACTAAATTCATCTGGCTCCTCAGGTGAAAACTCATCCAGCTGCTGTTTTAATACAGATTGCTTACGCTCAAATTCCACTGACTTTCTGCTCAACTGCTGTTGCTCCTGTTGCTGTTCAGCACGTTGTTGTGATTGCTGCAGTCTTTGGCTCAGTTTTTCTCTTCTTTGCTGCTGTTCCTGCTGTCTCTTCTTTTCTTCTCTTTCCCAGATTTTCTTATAAAAGCAGTCACTACAGAAGTACTGAGAATGACCCATCTGCCTGAAGTATTCACCTCCATTGAACACATATACAATTCTGTTATCAATAGTGCGTTTATAATAATCTGAGAACGCTTTGCAGGGAGGCAGTACTGAGTTACACCTGTCACATCTCAGCCTGTCGCCCATGTTGGCTTCTGTTGGTTGTTTGTTCCCCATTTTTTATTCTTCTTCAGCTAAGCTGAGGAATAGTTTTGCAAAGTATTTTTCTGAAAGATATAAAAAATTGTTCATGTTAATTTTTCAATGAAAATGTCATTATTTACACAGCATTCATTCATCCAGTAAATCAAATTATCAATTAGATGTCGGTGGGATTTTAATAGCAAACAGGGAAAGTGACCATTTCACAGGCTAAGAGAGAGGCAAGCCTGGGTTATGTTTCTAAAAAATCCTGTCTGAGAAGTAAAATTCAGATGGGAGGAGGTTAAGTGCTATTAATCGTACCACCGATGCCCCCGACCACAATAAGACAGAGATGGTGTAAGAGTAGCAGCCAACAAAATACTCAAGTCTTTGCAGTGAACATTTTATTAAAGATATACATAAATATGAATGAATTATTGTAATTCTTGTATTTGCAATCATATTATTTGCTTGTAATCATTATGATTACTGATACTGTCTGCTTTTTGTCAGCACCAAGACCAACTCCAGCACTTCAGCTAGCTAAAGCTGTAGTTTACCACATGCTACAGGCTAATTTGCACCATGAATTTCATTACAAAACAACTAGAATGTGGGTGATGGGTTCTCAAAAGAAGACACCAGTGTCCAGGGTCATGTGACGAAGTATAAATCAGGCTTAAATGCGCACTCTTCTTGTCAAATAAATACATACAAATGACTAAATAAAATAATTATTGCCTTTAGTAAAGCTTTGCCCCTGCACTTTATGACTATCTGTTTACTCTGTTTGCACCAATTGCCTGAATACGCTGTCACTCTTGTGAACAAATACTATCCATCTGACTCCACGAGTGAGGCTGTTGTTTATGAGAACGAGTTGGTATCAGCTATGATGTCTGCTGTGTGGAACATACACAAAGTGGAATCCAAAAGCAACCCTACGGCCACTTGCAACATTTGCAATGCTAGTGTTTCAAAGGGCGGCATTAGCACAGCTTCTTACAATACAACAAATTTGATAAATCATCTGAGGAACCTTGAAGCATTGATTAAAAAAAAAAATCTACTTGGACATTTTGGATGTTATGTTAAAAACTGCAGGCTGCACATAGGGCTTTTGATTACTATTCAGTATTTGAATGTTATTCAGCCTTTAACACTTTTCTGTGTTCATGCTCCCAGTAAAAACAGTGATAGTGAAATTGATTAGAATTTTGATTGATCGTATTTTGGCTTTAACACCTAGCTGCTTCAGAGTCTGTAGCCCACCATTTGATAATGGTGCATTTGGAGACCATAAAACAAACATTAATATTGTGTAACTGTGTTTAGGCCTATTCTTTCTGAAGCTGATTATTTATTTTTTGTAAAATTTATCTTGCTTGCCCAGGTAATTGTTTTACTGATTTTAAGATGAGCTGGGTGTTTTTGTGCACAGGCTAGATGTTGAATAATTTTCAAAAGAGAAATAACCAAAAATATCTGTATCATATTTATTAATTAATTTATTTATTTAACCTTTATTTAACCAGGAAGTCTCATTGAGATTAAAATCTCTTTTTCAAGAGAGACCTGGCCAAGGTAGCAGCAGTAGGCCTACACAATAGTTACAGACAGTACAACAGTCAACTGAACATACAACAATACACAGAGACAGCTATTCAGTGTCGAGGAACACATAGCATTTCAAAAACATTTACATTCCTCAGTTGCAGTATTTTGTATGAGACTTTTAAAATCACCCAGAGGTATGAGATTAACTAAATTCAGCTCTTCCAAAAAAAAGCTAAAAAAGAAAAATTCAAAACTGAAAACAAGATATTTGGTCAAACAAAATTACAAAGTAAATGTATTTTTTTCTGATATTAGTTTGAATCGTACAAATTTTTGTATGATTGACTTAGATTACATATTTTTTCTTTAAACTTTTCCATTTTCAGTTATGTTTTTTTGTTTCAATAAAATTTTGGTTGCATTTTGTTCTGAAATATAAATAAAATATTTCCTTAGGAAATAATGATAATGATGATTACATTACATTACATTACATTACATTACAGGCATTTGGCAGACGCTCTTATCCAGAGCGACGTACAACAAAGTGTATAACCATAACCAGGAACAAGTATGACGAAACCCCTAGAGAGAAGTACCGGTCCAAGTACAGGGAACAACCGCATAGTTCAACTTGGACCCTGATGGTTAAACTGATTAACACTAACAACGAGAACGGCAACAACGCAATCTATGGAAAAATAAAAATAAATAAAAATACAAGTAGTCGTTAAGACAGGCGCATCAACTAAGTAACCTATGAAACAGCTGCCTAGTTACAACCCTAAGTTTAGTCATTTACAGGGGGGAAGGGAGGGATGGAGAGAGGTGCAGCCTGAAGAGGTGGGTCTTCAGTCGTCGTTTGAAATGGTTCACAGTCTCAGCTGTTCTGACCTCCACAGGGAGGTCATTCCACCATCGTGGGGCCAGAACAGACAGGAGACGTGTTCTGGAAGTGCAGGTGCGAAGAGGGGGAGGTGCTAGGCGTCCTGAGGTAGCAGAACGGAGGGATCTGGCTGGCATGTAGGGTTTGAATATCTTGTGAAGGTATGCTGGGGCTGATCCCTTGACTGCCTGGTATGCTAGGACCAATGTTTTGAATTTGATGCGAGCTATAACAGGCAGCCAGTGGAGGGTAGTGAGCAGGGGAGTTACGTGGGAGTGTCTGGGGAGGTTGAAGACCAGACGAGCCGCAGCATTCTGAATGAGCTGCAGGGGTCTGGTGGCAGATGCCGGTAGTCCAGCCAGAAGAGAGTTGCAGTAGTCCAGGCGGGATAGAACCATTGCTTGGACCAGGAGCTGGGTTGAGTAGGTGGTGAGAAAGGGGCGGATTCTGCGGATGTTGTATAGGAAAAATCTGCATGCCCGGGTGCATGCCTGAATGTCCATTTTTGATACTGTTTTGCTCTGCAGAAACACTTCCTTGCTTGCACTGCAGCAGGCAGTAATCATGCACACAAGGGGTTTATCCAGTCCAGTTCATCCAGTAAACAATAAATCACAATGAATGACAATAAACTACACCTAATGTTAGCATGTAACAATAAAGGCAAACTATCTAACTGCTACTACTATTATATTTAGCTCCTGAGGGGTCGAAAAGTCAGAAAACCTCCAGTCAGAAAGAAGGTGGCGGAATTCCCTAATGTTTCCTAGCCAAGTGCTAAACCGAGGAAAAAAGTAGAAAATTTGGCCCATTTGAGTGAGCAGAGATGACACTACTCTCTCCTTCTAGGGCGCTGGCCTGACCCTCATGTGTTGCCAGGAAAATGACATCTCACTATGCCATTTCCCCCACCTCTAATCCAAAGTTCATATGATATGCATTCTAATGTTGATTCATAACATCAATGCCAATCTTTTGCCTTAGAAATTCCTTTTATTATTTAGTCCTGCTTATTGAAATATGACCTATACATTCTTACTAGTAGCTTATGCCTTAAAATAGTCTATTCCTGGGAGAGAAAAAAAAGTTTTATTTTGGGGAAAAAATATGTATCTCTAGTACAGTAGATACCCAAGTTTAGGTGCAACTTTTTCTCACAAGGAAATTCCATTTCTGTTCATTTAAATACAGATGATTGCTAAACATAAGCATACAGTACCAACTGTACCAGCATATCCGCTTGTGTGCATGATTACTGCCTGCTGCAGTGCAAGCAAGGAAGTGTTTCTGCAGAGCAAAATTGTATCAAAAATGGACATCATTATTAAACTTTGGAGCAGAAATTTCTCACATTTTTTATTATATACGTTTGCAAGTGCTAAATGAACTTTTATTTGGTGGAAAACCCTTGACACTTTTTTTTGATTGCATTTTGTTCTGAAATTCAGAACAATGCAACTAAAATTTTCCTGGAATCAAAATACATTACATTTATTTGGCAGACTCTTTTATCCAAAGCGATGTACAAGTCATTGCTATTTAGTAAAATTTATATTTCAGAACAAAATGCAACCAAAATTTTATTCAGTCATTGCTATTTAGTAAAATTCTAGCTAAGTTAGTTGATAAGAAGTGATTCCACTTCAGGTAGTTCTTTTACGTGTTGTTTATTGCACACATTAGTTAAAAGTACCTTTTTTTCCTCTCCAGTTTCTGCTGCTAGCTGTCTGGAGCCACCTGTGCATTTTTTTTTTGCCATTTTTTCCCCAATTTAGTCGTTATACCAGTACCGTGTGTATCATGGTCCTGGTCCATGCGCTATACTCTGTTGGTCTAGGGAGGGTGTGGATCACCACATGCCTCCTCCGATACATGTGGAGTCGCCAGTCGCTTCTTTTCACCTGGAGGGTGTAACGCGTGCGTAGGTTCGCGCTATCTCCTTCCCTGCTAACCAGACGCCCCGATCAACCAGTAGGAGTCGCTAATGCAACGATCAGGACTCATACCCTCACCGGCTTCCCACCCGCGAACACTGCCAATTGTGTTCATAGAAACGTCTGACCAAGCCGGAATTACTGCTGCCGGGGATTAAACCCGGGTCTCTCTGCGGTGGTTACCTCTAAACTACCCAGACAGCCCCCTCCACCTGTGTATTTTTAAGCTGTGGTCTTGGTGTTTCCGTTGTGGCAGTAACTTACTCTTGACATACAGTGGGGAGAGAGAGGGTTATAGTTAGGGAGTAAAATTGTGGTCAAAGCTGCGTGAAAGTTGTGCAGGACTCCATTTTCTTCAATAGTGTAATAGAAAAAGCGAATGTATCCTAGCATACATTGGGTGGGATGCAGGAATATACCCTGGAAAGATGACCAATCTATCGCCGTGCACACACACCATTCATTCACACACTACCTACCTATGGGTAATTTACGGTCTCCATTAACCTAATATAGGGTTTCCACCAGTGTATTGCAAGCCCGGCGGCCCGCTGGGCCTAAATTGACCCCCCGCCGGGCCTAAGCATCGGAGATTTTTTAAAAAATTTTTAAATGTATTTTTAAGATGTTTTTTGAACTACAGTTACAGTGGGGTGGCTTGGTTGGAAAGCTCACCAGCAACATCTGCTGGTTAAAACGTGAACGCACTATAGGAAAACAGCAGGTCTCTTCTTTGCACCTCATTGTGCATAGTGACGTTTAACACTTGATGTTTCTAACTATCACAAGCTAACGGTACCTAGCAAGGCACCATTTCTTTAGTAGGCTAACTAACCTCGTTACAAACTGTGTTATCACTTCATCTCGTCAGTAAGCACATTCTTTTTATATTAACTTAAGCAGTGTGTAGGTAATGTTAAACTAGTAGCATGGATGTAACGTTCGATACATTGTAACATTATATGATTTATTAATCGCCATCTAAATAACGACTTCACTTTTTTATTAATAACGTTAGCTTGGTGACATTGATGTGCACGACAACGTGGTCATTTAGCTAACTTTGCTAGCTAGCCAAACAGTCAGTAAGATCCATAGACATTTTGTCGTTGAAATGTGCCCAGTATTCCAAGGCTGTACATTGTTGTAAGATTCAGTAGCCAATAAGTAGGCAGTGTTGCGCATATCCCGCTCTTACAGCTCGTTTCCAGCCCAAACCATGGTAGGGGAGCAAACTTTTTTTTTGTCAGTGACATTTCCTTCTGATATCTACGACGGTAATCGCAAACACAACATTTATTTTGCCTTTTGCATAGCTATTTCCATAGATAAAATCGCATTATTATTATTATTTATTGGTAAAAACATTTCCTTCACATCCAGGGAGATAGCCAACTACTTGCACGTTACATGACATGTGTAGCCATTTAGTAATATGATCGCATTTCAGGCTAGAAAATAACCCATTAATCCAGAGAAATTGCTGAGTTGTCTTAAAATCTTTATCGCAACAGAATGTATCAAGACTGGCATCCCAGATCAAATTTGTTGTGACAGCTGCCGTCCAAAACAAACATCTGAGAGAGGCTGCCTGCGTGCGTGCCTCCCCCAAGGCGTTACGTCATTGTTTTGCAGTGCGCAACTGTCATAAAACATGCTGGCTTTGATAAGCGGAATCGATAAGTTCGAACCCATATAATTCTAATGAATAGGACAACTTGGAACCGGTTCGCGATTCCCATCCCAGCATTCCAAGGCTTGTTGTAAGATTCAGTAGCCAATCAGGACTTGAATACAAGTTTTTTGTAGAGTGCAAAAACTTTTATATTATTTATTTTAATTTAATTTAATTTATTTTGTTGTTGTTGAAAACACAGCATTCCAAGTCTGTGCATTGTTGTCAGATTCTTTGTAAGACTATGCTGTAAATAGTTGTTGATTATTTAAAATGTGTGTTGAATAAATGACTTATTTATAACAACATTCACATTACATAGTTATATTTTCAAATCTCCAGTCAGTTTTTAGCACTGACTTAATGGAATCAGTGTTTTTTATCTGCTTTTTTAAATTCTCGATTCCGCGATTCCGTCTGTGATTCTGTTATCACAGAAACTATAGGGCCCTACCTTAATGCTGCCATCAGTCTGTTGCTGGCCTGCGCCGGGCCCCCATCAAAAAAGACACTTGCCACCGGGCCTAACAACTTTTCAGGGGGAAACCCAGTAATATGTATATATTTTGACTGTGGGAGGAAACTGGAGTACCCAGGGGCAAACTACATGGACCCAGTGAGAACATTCAAACTCCCCACAGAAAGGCCCTAGCAGGGATTCAAACTTGTTAGGCAACAGTGCTATCCACTGTTGCCTTATTATATAAGAGTGTGGTCTTTACCGTATTAAGCACTCATATTTCTACAGTAGTCTAATACAGATATCATCACTATTCAGAATGCAAATTCCTGAAATGTCCTGCACATTTAGACTGTATTTTACACAGAGTCCTATCAGCATATGAAGATTAAAAGTGTACTTACAGGAAAGGAGAATGGAGCCCAGTCCTTTCTGTCACTTGGAGAGGAACTCACAACATTTATTTGCTGAAGCAGGTGACACCCTTCCACTGGACACACCTACTCTCTGAGACACAAGCTTTTTATTGGTTACACCTACTGCACAGGACACACCTACTCTCAGACACAAGCTTTTTATTGGTTACACCTACTGCCCTGGACACACCTACTCTCAGACACAAGCTTTTTATTGGTTACACCTACTGCACAGGACACACCTGCTCTCAGACACAAGCTTTTTACTGGTTATGGCTTCTGTACAGGGCATGCTGACTTTACAGAACACACCCACTCTACTGGATACATCCAGACTTCCAGCATCTATCATAAGTAACCGTGAATCTTCACAGAGTTAACACCTGAAAGGCTAGAAGCGATGCCATTAGGTGTTTAAATTTTAAAATTAAAATGACTCTCGACACTGTAATTACCCTTCCCTTCCATGACTTTTCCTAAATAATTGAGCTTAAAATTACTGCATTTTTAATAAAGAAAAATCAAATTAGTAAAGAAATGGAGTTAGTTTGTGCTATTTTCTTCACACAAACCTCCTGCCAGACAATAGGCAGCAGGTGTTGGTACCCAGGTGTGAATGGGCTGCTCTTTCCTCTGGCACACTATTCAGCAACTGAATGACTGATGCTTTTGTGAATTTCTAAAGTGCTATAAGAACTCATTTTGCATGTATAATTACACAACATTCATTGCAATTATGTGATTAAGTTGATAAAATCTTTAGGGTGGGGATGAATAATTGTGGGTATTGTAGTTACAGAAATGATTTAGAACTCCAGAGGTAATGCCTCTTATGTATTTTCAGTTTCCACTGAAATTGAGACTTTGTGCAACTGCATGAAATGTAACAAATTTATTTACTTATTGGTTTATTTGTAAGGGACAAGCTGAAATGCACTGTCCAATGTATAATTTCAAGGAAGTTATACTTATCTTATACAACACATTTGTTAGACCGCACTTGGAGTAGTGTGTACAGTTCTGGGGACCATACTACAAGAAAGATATAGAGGCTCTGGAAAAGGTTCAAGGAAGAGCAATCAAATTGATTCCTGTTATGAAAGATAAAAGCTATGAGGAAAGACTTAAGATGCTTAACCTCTTCAAGCTTAGTAAAAAGACTCAGGACTGATTTTATTGAGGCTTTTAAATTCACAAAGGGTTCAACAAAGTGAACTACAAGCGATTCTTCAGGTTGAGTTCTGTTAATAGAACAAGGGGACATGAATGGAAATTTGCTAAAGGTAAATTCGGTACAAACATTAGGAGGATGTTTTTTACGCAGTGGTCAAAGTGTTGAATAGCCTGCCAGGTCACATAGTATAGCCAAGTATTGAAAATCCCCAGTTACTATCTAGTTTGTAGGTAATCAGAGCACCAATTTAGTCAGGAAAATGGTGAAAATTGTTGGGCTGAATGGCCTATTCTTGTCATTATGTTGTGTTATGTTATGTACTGTGCTTCTAGCCAAAGCTATTTTCCAACATCAGTCCCTTAGTGAGCAAAGATGATCCACACGGTCAGTAAAATTAGCACTGTCAAAATATTTTTACAGTGCAACCTGTACTGATCAATTCCACAGAGAATACAAGGCTTTAGTGGTTTGTGAGAGCAGGGATTGTTTATTCATTGTTACTGTAATTTGCACTATTACAATACTTAAAGAACAGTCCCTGCTCATGCTAATCACCAAAGCTTTGTGTTCTTTGTGTAATTTATGAGACAGTGTATATGTAAAAGTGTGTGCCAGATGGCAGGAGCAGGGGAAGATAGTCAAATCAAATCAAATACATTATTTGTATAGTGCCTCTTACAGAAAACTGTCACAAAGTAGCAGAAAGGGCAGGAAACTGAAAAAAGAGGAAAAACCGGTGGAACACCCAAATAGCAAGTATGTGAGGCAAAAAACTCCCAATGGGGAGAAAAAACTCTTAATGGTGGCAAGAAAAAACTCAAACAGATGGGAACCCAGCTATAGAGGGGGAGCCCATCCTCCACTGGCCAACCTGATGTAAAGCAGGGGTAGAATGGAATGTAATGTAATGAGGGATCTATCACAGTAAATAAAATCAAAAAAATAAATAAAAACTGGCTTCAGCAGTTTACAGTTGATCCAATTAACTGGAGTAGTAGAAGACCAAATTGTTTAGTTCAGTACAGTGCAGTTTAATTCAATTCAATTTTATTTGTATAGCGCTTTTTTTTTTTACAAAGAACTATCACAAATACGCTTTACAGGATAGCAAGGCAAGAGACAGAGCAAACAGAGGAAACCCCAGGACACACATTAATTTATAGAATTGAGTTCTCCATTCCCAGCAACCAGTGCAGCATTCCATAGTAGCTGCTGTAGCTGATACAGGCTGAATGAGATCCAGCATATGCTGTGACACTTGCGCATAGACAGTAATGGAAGTGAAACATTTCATTTTCATTTCAGGCATGACATTAAAGACAAATGATGGAAGTTGGATGATCATACGACTAGACAAAAGTTTTGCAAATAATGTTTGAGGCATTGTACATGCAAATAATCCAAAAAGGTGGAGGCTAAGTGTGGATCAAAAATCAACCCATTACAGAAAAGGTATCATGTTTTATAATATACATGATACAAATAAGCAAATACCCATACATAAATGTAGGTATTGAATAGAAAAAAATAAGCCAGTACTTTCAATTTCAATCAATCAATCAATTTTATTAGTATAGCGCTTTTAACAAAGGAGCTTTGTCACAAAGCAGCTTTACAGAGAACCGGCCCCCAAAGAGTGAGCCTAGGGCAACAGTGGCAAGGAAAAACTCCCTGACCGATAGCAGGAAGAAACCTTGAGCAGAACCGGACTGAGAGGGGGAACCCATCTGCCGCGGGCAGGTACTGGTTTGTTATGGAAAGTCAATAGTGGCAGGAGGCGGGGGTCCCGAGCTGGTCTAGCTGGTCTAGGACTGGAGCTCCGGGCCTGGGGGGGTGCTCAGCAAACCTTGGCTAGAGCTCCGGGCAGGTGCCCAGAGCCGAGGAAAACGAGAAAAAACATTGTTAAAACATTGTTAGAGGTTTCAAAAAGTAGATTAACAAGCAGAGCAGAAGAGTCAGAGGTGCCTGCGTGCGATAAGGAAAACCCCGGCAGAATAAAGATATGGCAGCATAGCTAAGGGAAACAGAGGCAGGGGCCAACGCAGCCATGAGGGCAGGCTTGAGACAGTCATCACCAGACCATGACCAGTTCAGCTTAACACAGCACTACCAATGATGATCCAGTGACAGCACTAACCGCTCAGTCCACCAGAGACTCTATAGCTATGCCCGCCACCCACTCCTGCCCCTCAAATATAGGAGAGACTAAAAAGATATGTTTTGAGCCTAAGTTTAAATAAGGTGATAGTGTCTGTGCCCCGAACATGGGCAGGTAACTTGTTCCACAGGAAGGGAGCACGATAGGAGAAGGCTCTACCACCTATGGTATTTTTAGCTATTCTAGGAATAACAAGGAGGCCTGCACCCTGCGAATGGAACGTTCGTGAGGGAATATAAGGAAGAAGTAAATCATTTAAGTACAAAGGGGCAAGCCCATGTAAGGCTTTAAAGGTAAGAAGTACTATCTTATAGTCTATTCGGAATTTAACTGGCAACCAGTAAAGCGATGCTAACACTGCTCGAATCTCCTTGTTCTAATGATCTAGTGATCACTGTATGAACTAAACTGTGTTCTTGGCTATAGATAGCTGTACGAAATTAATATTGTACCTTATTGAACCTGTGTTTTGTAGTTGTCCAATGAACATGATTTGCACTTTTTGTACATCGCTTTGGATTAAAAACATCTGTTAAATAAATGTAATGTAATGTAATATTTTTCAAGATGTTCTCACAACATTTTGCTACCACTGATAAAGTTGCCTACTAGAGCTTTAATGCTGATATATCATAAACATAGCCTGTGGTGTCTCTTCTGGAGAAAAGTTCTGTTTCTTGATTCACTGTGGTGTTCAGTCAGAAAGCAGGGGAACACTTGCCAGAGAAAAATGCTGTTGATGGTTGAAGAACTTTTTAAGAAGCATGATTTCTCTCATTTAGAGAGCTTTTTCATGACAGTTCCACGTGGTTCTGGTTAATTTTTCAGCCTTATTTTCACTATTCCAGTACAGTACAAAACATGCCTGATTTGCAAATCTATATGAAAATAAACCTTTTCAGAACTCCCTTCCTTTGTGTCTAGCTTGTGTTAGTCAATTTTTTTCATTTGGTATTCTTTTAAGAACCTACCAATAGTTTTAATTTTAAAAAAGCTTATGATATTATACACTTAGATTTCCGAAAGGCATTTGATAAGGTACCACATGAGAGACGTGTTAGCAAAGTGAAGACGGTAGGAACTACAGGATGTATTTCAGAGTGGGTTCAGAGCTGAGTACAAGGTAGGCACAAAGAGTAGTAGGAGGGATATTATCTAAGCAGGGAACTGTTGGAAGTGGAGTCCCACAAGGATTGGTGCTGGGACCATTGCTCCTTCTCATTTATATGTTATGCTATACTTTTGGTAACATTCAACGTGTGGTCTCTCCTTTTGCCATAGCTATTGAGCTGGCCATGACAAGAAGATATGGTGTTAACGTTTCTGAAATCCTCCAAGACTGTCATTATTCTACATAGAATAATGAAAACTGTGAACACAGCTGTAAACTGTGTCATGTACCTATACAGTAAAGTGTGCACTTTGGTAAAGCCACTAATTTTCGTGAGAATTCTCTCTTATTTCTTCTTCGTGTTCTCTTTTCAGCGGTCAAATGTGTTATTACTTACAGCCTTTGGATTTAGATAATGCAGCACTTTTGGAAAATGCCCCCACACTCATTACATTACATTCATTTGGCAGACGCTTTTATCCAAAGCGACGTACAAAAAGTGCATTTTCATGATCGTAGACAACTGCTGAACACGGGTTCAGTAAGGTACAATTACTTATTTTGTACAGCTATTTCTAGCCGAGAACAATGAACACTATCCTGGTCTAACATCTGCAAAGCCAAACTAGGCAGAAGAATAAGCTACAGTATTAGGACAAATACAATTTACCAAGAAGTGCAGGGATGGGGCAACATGTAATAAGTGACAGGAAAAAGGGTTTTAAAATTTTTTTTAAATATATATACAGCGTGGTGGTGGTTATTCTAGGTATAATCTGAAGAGATGAGTCTTCAGGCCACGGCGGAAGATGGATAGTGAGGGGGAGGTTCGGAGAGGGGCGGGGAGTTCGTTCCACCACTGGGGAGCTAGGGTGGAGAAGCTCTGTGATCCCTTCGGGCGGGTGGGAGGGGTTACAAGATGCCCTGCTGCCGCAGAGCGGAGTGGTCGGGCAGGCACATAGAATTGAGTCATGTCCTGCAAGTAGATGGGGGCTGTCCTGTTGGCAGCAGTGTAGGCAAGGGTCAGGGCTTTGAATCGGATCCTGGCAGCGACCGGTAGCCAGTGAAGTAATCGCAGCAGAGGAGTGACGTGGGAGAATTTGGGGAGGTTGTAGATGAGTCGGGCAGCGGCATTCTGAATCATCTGTAGTGGCTGTATGGCACAAGCTGGCAGGTTTACAAGGAGAGAGTTGCAGTAATCAAGGCGAGAGGTCACCGTAGCCTGGACGAGCAGCTGGGTGGAGTGCGTCGTCAGGTATGGTCGAATCCTCCTGATGTTGTATAGGAGGAATCTGCAGGACCGTGATGTTGCCTTGATGTGCTCCTTGAGGTCCAGTTGGTCATCCAGGACCACCCCCAAGCTCTTGGCAGAGTGAGAGGCAGTCACTGTGGTGCCGTCAACCATGATTGAGAGTTCACGAAGCAAGGAGGTCTTGTACGGGAAGAAGAGCAGCTCAGTTTTGTTGAGGTTGAGCTTCAGATGGTGGCTGACCATCCAGGTGGAGATGTCAGCCAGGCAGGAAGTGATCTTATCATTGACCTGTGTGGCCGAGGGGGGGAAAGAAAAGAAGAGTTGTGTGTCATCTGCATAACAATGATAGGAAAAACCATGTGAATTAATGACTGAACCAAGAGATCTGGTGTATAAGGAGAACAGCAGAGGACCCAGTACAGATCCCTGCGGCACTCCCATAACAAGTGGATGAGAGGCGGAGGCAGACCCCTTCCAGGTGACCTGGTAGGTCCTATCTGCAAGATAGGAAGCGAACCAAGACAGGGCAGTCCCGGCAATTCCCATCCCAGCCAAGGTGGAGAGGAGTATTTTATGGTTGACCATGTCAAAAGCTGCAGACAGGTCAAGAAGGATCAGGACAGAGGAAAGGCGTGAGGCTCTTGCAGTGGCAAGTGCCTCCGTCACAGCTAGGAGTGCAGTGTCTGTTGAGTGCCCGGATCGGAAGCCAGACTGGTGAGGGTCTAGCAGGTTGTTCTGATGGAGAAAAGAGGTTAATTGTTTAAGAACTGCTCGTTCAAGGGTTTTGGACAGAAAGGGTAGAAGGGATACGGGTCGATAATTTGTTACATCGGAGGGGTCTAAGGTGGGTTTTTTGAGTAGTGAGGTAACACGAGCCATCTTAAAAACAGAGGGAACATGACCAGAGGAGAGAGAGGAATTAACAATGGAAGACAGATAGGGAAGGAGCTCGCTGGAGATGGATTGGAGAACTTTAGATGGGATGGGGTCAAGTGGACAGGTGGTTGCGCAAGGGCAACCTTAACAAGTGTGCTTCTGAGAGGAAGAGTTAACTGGTTAGGCGATTAGTCCAGTGATACTTCATCAGTTTTTTCTTTACCGGAGAGGAATGGCCATATTTGGCCAGAACCATATTTATAAACTTTGGAATGGCCTCAGGGTTTAATGATTGGCTGTAATAATGTCTAGGCTCTGATGTAGGGGTTTGGATGCCTCTGTTTCAAACTGGATAGAAACCGGATACTTCATAGTATGAAGATTGATAGCCTGGTGGCGCTGTAGTGCATGCGATAAAATTTTGACATTTAAGAGCCCAGCCCCCATGTCCTGTTTGCCCTAGAGTCACATAATTTGGTGGATACGTCCTTCTCCTCATGAGGAACAAATTTGTCTGAAGGGCCCATACAGTTTTCCATTTTGGATTTTACATCATTTAGACTTTTTTGAAAAACACTTGTTTCTCCTCCTATAAATTTTGTCAGATGTGCATGGGATTTGGTATTTTGGCCTGACTCGCATACAGTTGCTTTATACAGGAATTGCTTTTCTTGCACTTCTGTGAAAATTTGGCCGAATTATGAGCCAATGAAATTGCAGGCGACATGGCATTTAAAAGTGCTAATAATTCTAAAACTATTTGATGTACAGTCATGAAACTTGGTACGTTCATCAACAGTTAGATAAAGACTCCTGCCACGAGGGTTTATCCCAATCAAGTCACATGGTCGTGCTATAGAGATCCATACATATTTAAAAATTCATAAAAATTCAATTTTGTGTCAGAGAGGGTGCAAAGTTGTTGCTCCACCATCTCACATGGAACATATATATGTAAAGTATGTTTCCACCTTCATAGAGTATACAAAGGACAGTTTGTGGAGTGTGTGAGTAGCTGTAAGAACCTGGGTGCCGGTATTGATGATAAGCTGTGATTTGATGTAAATACAGAGGATTTGTGCAAAAAGGGGTCAGAAGCACCTTTAGTGTTTAAGGAAGCTAAGATCCTTCAATATTGATAAAAGTCTTATGGAAATGTTTTATAAACCATATCTTGAGTCAGTTATATGTTTCTCTGTGGTTTGTTAGTTTTATAATCTTAGTATCAAGTGCAAAAATGCATTAAATGCTGTTGTCCTGTAGAAAACTCAGCCTCTCAGATTGTAGTCATCCATTGTATTCAGTGTTTCTGTTCTTTCTGTCTGATTAACATTATAGGCTGCCTAGATTAAAATTGAATCTATACAAACACTAATTTATTTCAATTGTAATCAAATTAATGAACAGAAATCTTTGGGACCGTGGGGAGCTTGTATACTCTTCATGTCTCTGCAGAGATTTATTATTCTTATTTAATTTTATTTTTATCTTTTATTTTTATTGCCTTTGTCTTTTGTCTATGTGCATGTTTTGTGTCTTGTTTGTATGCTGCAACCAAATTACGCCATTATAATAAATAACTGAACTATTCAGTAAAATTTTTTTTTTTTGAATAGAGCTTTTTGCAACACAAATTGTGACAGAGCAGCTTTACATAGGCGCCAGACCTTGAGGCATCCTCAGAGCAAGCCTAGGGCAACAGCAGCTAGGAACAGCTCCCTGACTGACAACTGAAGAAACAGCAGAACCCAGCTCAGAGAGGGAGTCCATCTGCTTCACGCTCACACCAGGCAACAAGGGGGTTGGAGCTCTATTGTTTTGGTGTTAGGACCAAGCACAAAATGGTGCGTAGTAGTGTTGTGAAGTTCGTAAAGTATCAGTACAAGTTAGTTCATCAAAATGACTCGAACTCAAAGTTTTAAAGTCACATTTGTTACTTTCTCAGACTTAACCATTAAAAAAACACTTGCTTTACATAACACTATTTCTACCTGTCTGGTTCTAGCATGAGTCACTCGCAGCTTGTAGCAAGATGTAGGTGCTCAATACAATGTATTGTAACAGCTGGGTGTGACTGTATTTCTCTTCTTCTGCGTAGGTACTGCATCTTTAAAAAGATGTGCCCTTTTAACAATGAGATAAGTGTCTCTGTCCAGTACAATGCAGTGGGTTATTTCCCACTCACAGAAAACTCTCACATGGTGTGAATTCACCCTTAGTTCAATAACTATCCACACAGTAGCTACTGCTAAGCACGCTTTCCTACTGTAACACATTTTCAGGATCCAATATCAATCTTAATCTTGCTGCGCTGCCTAGAACTCTGGGAAAGTGAGTGTGCTACAGTATGAAACTTGAAAGGCTGTCGGTGGTGATGAGGTGGTTATAGTTGCATAAAAAAATCTTGAATGCCAGTTTGCAATAAATTACTCAGTATGTAAAATATATAGGCTATGTATCCTACATTTGTTGGTGTAATACAAAACTGTCCCAGAGGGGTTTTGTATTTTCTATTTAATTTGTTTTCTTGTTTATATATTTATTTTTATTATTCTTTATTCCTATCATTGTTCCTTGTCTTGACTGCAATTTCTCATGTGTTAATCTTGCCATAGGCTACCTTTATTATATGTTAAATTTGATCTGTTTTATATTTATATGTTTCTATTTCTCTTGAATTGTTGCTGACATAAAGACTTTTGCAGTGAAGTCCAGCGTCATTTATTTGTTTCATGTCGATTGCAAATAACTTAGTTTAGCTTAACTTTTTTCCCCCACTTTTCACTCCCATTTGATTCTGTCAGCCATTTTGTGAAGGACACTTGATGGCAGTGAATATGTAACATTGTGGTCCCTGATAGAGGTCCTGTGAGGCCTTGTAGTTCGAGCACATTTTTATTCTTCCTCACCATGTTTAAATAAAGGCTTTTAACTTCATTAAGGATGCCTTACAATTTTGACTGGCATACTAAACTCTTTTTGACACATTGGTATGTCCTCCCCCCTCCATAGAGCACCTTTTGGCTTGTATCTTTGCAGCCCCCTGATGTATGCTGTTATCCGTATAATTGTATGTCTGTTACATTGCATTACATTACAGGCATTTGGCAGACGCTCTTATCCAGAGCGACGTACAACAAAGTGTATAATCATAACCAGGAACAAGTATGTCGAAAACCCTAGAGAGAAGCACCGGTCCAAGTGCAGGGGACAACCGCATAGTTCAACTGGGACCCTGAAGGTTAAACTGATTAACACTAACACAAACGAGAACAGCAACAACGCAGTCTATGGAAAAATACAAGCAGTAGTTAAGACAGGTGCATTAACTAAGTCACCTACGAAACAGCTACCTAGTTACAACCCTAAGCTTACAGTCATTTAAGAGATTACAGGGAGGTAGGGAGGGATGGGGAGAGGTGTAGCCTGAAGAGGTGAGTCTTCAGTCGTCGCTTGAAGTGGGTCAGTGTCTCCGCTGTTCTGACCTCCACAGGGAGGTCATTCCACCATTGTGGGGCCAGAACAGACAGGAGACGTGTTCGGGAAGCGCAGGTGCGAAGAGGGGGAGGTGCCAGGTGTCCTGAGGTAGCAGAACGGAGGGGTCTGGCTGGCATGTAGGGTTTGAATATCTTGTGGAGGTATGCTGGGGCTGATCCCTTGACTGCCTGGTATACTAGGACCAATGTTTTAAATTTGATGCGAGCTATAACAGGCAGCCAATGGAGGGTAGTGAGCAGGGGAGTGACGTGGGAGTGTCTGGGGAGGTTGAAGACCAGACGAGCTGCAGCATTCTGAATGAGTTGCAGGGGTCTGATGGCAGATGCCGGTAGTCCAGCCTGTATCTGTATTTGACCCTGGTCCGAATGCAACTCTCATAAAACCAGCATTTATATTTATTCCACGGCCGCTTTGAATATTTACCTCTGATTGGAGAGGTGTACGGTTACATGAACTTAATGTACTCTGCAGAGGGAACAAAGCTTCGCTTTGGGTGTTCTTTACATTAATTTGTACATTAATTTCCTACAACCGTAACATATCAAATGATGTAACAGGATTACAACCATTGCAACTCACCATGACCTATGCATAACTCAGAACAAACTTTTTACGACATAGAAGTCACATGTTTGGGTAACAATAAATTGTCAAAATGAAAATAAAATATAAAATATGCTCCTAAATAAAATATGCTTTTAAAACAACGCCTCTCATACAGAAATTACATCAGAATATGTTCATACATAAAACAAATTTACTAAACATTGTGTACTTCATCCTGTCATACAATAGTAATCTTATTACCATCCAGCTAAGCATATAACCATGAATCTGTAAATTCCAAAAGGCACTGAGAATACGGAGGATAAATAAACAGTATAAGACACAGGACCCATCGAGTGTATGTAGGAACTGGAGAGGCCCATCTAGTGGAAAAAATTGGGTACTACCACATAAATTAATTTGATCTGACACAACTTCAACATCAGAAACGAATTAATCTGAACATGGTGAATTTGTGACTTCCAAATTCGCTGGAATTACATTACAAAGGATGAAGAGACAATATTCCAAGCCACAGGTTCATGCATCTTGTCCCACATAGAGAACTGAGGGTCTGAAGTTTGGACTTGAAAGTGTTAACTGAATTTGCAACAGAAAAGTTGTTTTGCTGAAGAAAAAAAACAAGGCCAACACAAGAACTGGAATATTCTGCATTGTCAACAATGTTTTCTAAGGAGCTGAAGCATATGACAAACTTTGAATTAATCAAACTTTATTCCAGACCTTAAGCTTGGAAGAAACACTTTCACTCTTGTCTTTATTTATGTCCATTATAATAGGCTTGCACTGTTAATTTTTGCTTGCAACTATTATTATTTGATTTATTTATTTTTATTTTGTTATTATTTCTGCCAACTGAGTTCACAGGATTAAAATTTTCCCATTTCTGTCTGTCCGTCTACTTGCCTCTGTCTGTCAACAGGATAGCTAAAAAAAATATGAATGGATTTGCATGATACTTTGTGGAAAGCTTGTTCATGGTGCAAGGAAGCACTTTTAACACCACTCATGCTCTCATGCTAGTGGATCTTCACCGTCACATTTAGAAACAGCTGACTGTGTGAGCATCACTGTACAATGCATCATACAAGCTATTTGCATGATCGCTTTTGCATCCCTGCTAGCTCCTAGGACCAAATAGGATATGTGTGTCTGTGTGTGTGTGTGTATATGTTAGGATGTGTGTGTGTATTAGGGTGTGTATGTATTAGTATGTGTTATGATGTGTGTGTGTATTAGGGTGTGTATGTGTTAGTATGTGTTATGATGTGTGTGTGTGTGTGGCTCTTGCCACAGGGTGTGTGTGAAGCGCCTAGTGCAGTAGTGTAGCGTAGAAGTGCTTGTAGTTAGTGCATGCCGGTTTCCGCTTGCTACTCTCTGCTTACAACTACCGCCGCTGGCTAGCCCCCTTCAAGGGGGTGAAAAGAGGAGCCGAGTGCGTAAGTCTCCCCTACTGCCAGTACATCTGCTCAATAGGGTGCGATTGAGCAGCCCTATTTAGGGACCGCACTGCTCACCCCAACTGGGGAAGGGCCTAGAAAAGGTGGCCTAAAAACTGCCCACTCAACCCACGCCTGGATGGGATACCGCACCTATCGGGTCATTCCACTTCCGCGGTCAAAATAAAAATAAGAAATCATACAACCTGAAACTGGCAACATGGAACGTAAGGACTCTCTCTCCTGGACTCGTATGGCAGCTCTGATAGACCCCATAGGAGAACAGCCTTGGTTGCTGCCGAGCTGAGTCGCTATAACATCGACATTGCTGCTCTGAGTGAGACCAGGCTCCTGGATGACGGCTCTCTAACAGAGGAAAGGATGGGCTACACATTCTTCTGGAAGGGTTACCCCCCAGGAGGACAACATCTGCACGGTGTGGGACTGGCTATCAAGAATACACTACTACCAAGACTCACTGAAACACCTGTTGGCATTAGTGAAAGACTAATGACCCTTCGTATCCCCCTGGTCAAGAATCGCTTCGCCACACTTCTTAGTGCTTATGCACCAACCCTGCCATCCGAGAGTGAGGCCAAGGATTGCTTCTACCAGTCACTGGACGAGGCTCTTCGCCGGATCCCCAAGAGGGACAAGATCTTCTTGCTTGGGGATTTTAACACCCGAGTGGGACAGAACAGCAGGATATGGAGTGGAGTGCTTGGCAGACATGGTATTGGCCAGGCCAATGCAAATGGCATGAGATTACTTACTCTCTGCTCTGAGCATAACCTGACCATAACCAACACCATCTTCCAGCAGAAGACTAAATATAAGACATCATGGATGCACCCTCGTTCCAAACACTGGCACCTGATTGACTATGTCATAGTGAGACGCAGTGACATCAGAGATGTTCTCATCACTCGTGCCATGAGAGGTGCAGAATGCTGGACAGACCACCGTATGATTGTGACCAAGGTCCACATGAAAGTGCGCTCCCCCTTGCGGCTGCGAGGGCCTAACGGGAGGCAGCTAGATTGCACCCGCCTGGGAAACATTGATGCAAGAAATGAGTTCCGTCACTCCCTGGCTGAGAAACTAAGGGAGATGGAGTTCTCCTTGAGTTCAGAGAACACCATGGATCAGACTTGGATCTCTATCAGCTCGGCTCTCTATGAGGCAGCAACCCAAACCATCGGCTATAAGAGCAAGAACCACCAAGACTGGTATGACGATAACTCGGATACCATTCATAACTTGCTGAAGAACATGCACAAAGCACACCGGGCAACCCTAAACAACCCCTTATCCAGCATCACCAGGCAGCAATGGCAGAGAGCTCGACAGGAAGTGCAAAGGACTATTCGGACCATGCAGAACAAGTGGTGGGCAAAAAAGGCACAGGAAATCCAGTCATTTGCCGATAAAAATGACATGCACAATTTTTACAATGCTGTCAAAACCATCTACGGCCCAATAAATCGCTGCATCACTCCCCTGAAAACAGCAGATGGTCTAACAGTCTCGAAGGACCAGAATTAGCATCCTGTTGAGGTGGGCTGAACATTTTGATACCCTTCTTAATCAGGACTCTGATGCAGACCCCACCATTCTGGACGAACTGCCTAAACTTCCTCCTATTCAGAACCTCAGCCAGCCCCCAACCTTCCTGGAGGTCCTATCAGCTATCCGTTCCCTCAGAAACAACAAGTCCCCTGGTAATGACAAGATCCCTGCTGAGCTGCTAAAGCAGTGAGGGTACCTCTGTACAAGAACTCTTCACCAATACATCACCAATGCCTGGGCTGATGAGAACATCCCACAACAATGGAGAGACGCCAATATTGTCACCATTTACAAGAACAAGGGTGACAAGGCCGTCTGTGGCAACAGTAGGGGTATATCACTCCTTGCTGTTGCTGGTAAGGTCCTGGCTAAGGTGATGCTTCAGAGGCTGGTCAACAACATCACAGAGTCAATGCTGCCTGAATCACAGTGCGGGTTTAGGAAGAACAGGAGCACGGTCGACATGATTTTCACAGCCCGACAGCTTCAAGAAAAGTGCTGGGAACAACACAAGGACCTGTTTATGGCCTTTGTCGACCTCTCCAAAGCCTTTGACACTGTCCAGAGAGAACTTTTGTGGGACGTCCTCCTCAGGTTTGGCTGCCCCAACAAATTCTTCAACATCCTCCGCCAGTTTCACGATGGAATGACTGCTCGGGTGACCATAGGAGGACAAGAGTCTGCCCCTTTCCCTGTACATACAGGGGTCAGGCAGGGGTGTGTGCTAGCCACGGTGCTCTTTAACATCTTCCTCCTATGTGTCACCCAGCTTCTCCACAAGGAGATTGAGGACAGCAGCGGTGTGGCAGTAGAATTCAGGCTAGATGGCAACCTCTTCAATATTAGGAGGCTCCAAGCAACCACCAAACTGCATAGAGAAAGGGTCCTTGAGCTGCAGTATGCAGATGACTGTGCTCTTGTGTCTCACACTCCACAAGACCTCCAGTCTGTCCTTGCGGCGGCAGTGAGAGCGTACAGCAGGATGGGACTGACCGCCAACACCACCAAAACGGAAGTTGTCTGCCAATGGAGTGCCACCATCCCACCTACACCACCAGCCTTCACTGTTGCTGATGAACAACTGTCAGTAGTTCCATCGTTCAAATATCTGGGGAGTATTCTCTCTGAAGACAGCAGCATTGACAATGAGGTCCAGAACCGAATTAAACAAGCATCAGCTGACTTTGGGAGACTCTTGAGCCGGGTCTTTCAAAACAAGAACCTACATCTCCGCACAAAGGTCTGCGTCTACCAAGCTATCTGCATCACCACCCTCCTTTACAGCTGTGAAGCTTGGGTAACTTACAGCCGCCACATCAAGTCCCTGAAGCACTTCCACATACGCTGCCTTCAGCGCATCCTGGGAATTACCTGGCGTGATCGTGTGCCTCACACTGAAATACTCACAAAGACCAACTGCAGAAGTATTGAGGCTATGATCACCCAGCACCAGCTACGATGGCTGGGGCATGTGGTAAGGATGCCCCCAAATCGGCTGCCTCGCAGAGTGCTATATGGCCAGCTACACCATGGACGACGCTCAGCAGGAGGGCAGAGGAAGCGCTACAAGGACCAACTGAAGACTGCGTTAAGGAAGTGCAAAATCAGACCCGAGGACCTGGGGGATGTTGCTGCTGACCGTAACAACTGGCGGCAGCTGTGCCTGGATGGGATCTGCATGCTGGAGGAGGAAAGGACAGCCAGGAGACAGCAAAGGAGACTCAGGAGGAAAACACCCATGGTTGCTGCTACCACTACCACCACATATATATGTCCTACCTGCAATAGGACTTGTGGGTCCAGGATAGGGCTATTCAGCCATCAAAGAGTTCACCGATAAAAGACAGAAGTGGACGTCAGCATCGGATTCGATGGACAACCAAGAGTGTCTGTTAGGATGTGTATGTTTGTGTGTGCATTTGTGTGTATCTGTTTGTGTGTTAGGATGTGTGTGACTGTGTATATGTATGTGTGTTTGTGTTAGGATGTGTGTGACTCTGTGTGTATGTGTCTCGCAGACACACACAATATTATTAGCCTGTGTGGCAAAAATATATTTTGATCAAAATATGAAAATGTTATTTGTAGGCCTATTCTTATTTCATCCCACTAATCTTGCTGTTCAGTCCCACTTCTGTTACAAGTGTCAGAATAAAATGACAAAAGACACTAGTTAGTATATTATGGCAAAAACAGTTATTTTTATCAGCAAGTGAATTAGTGTAAAATGCAGATTTTGTACTGTCCTGCATACGAATCCCATCTGACACACCAAACTGTGGATGTATCATTGTCACCAGCATCAGCTGGACAATTCTGAGTGCTTACTGAACACTACACTTGGAAATGTTGAGCTTATTTTTAAGTTTTTGCTAGGAATAACCTTCTTTATTTCTTTTTTGTTCTTTGCCACCTTCTTTATCTTTCATTGGTATTTTCAGCAGAAGCAAGTTGAATTCACTTGGCATTCACAATGACGCTTTGGTGAAGTATGACCACGGTCTATTCAGCAGTCTTCCAGTTCACTCATTCAATCTTGTGGGAGACGTTGTCAGTGTAATCAGTGACTATGATTTTAATAAGAGCTCTTAGACCATTTTATGTAAGAAAGTTAAACAAATTTCCCTGTCATTATAAAATGCTGTTACAGTGTAAATGGATGGCGAAATAAATCTCTGATTCGGCCTCTATAAGCATTGGTGAGAGATAACTGGCTTTTTCATAGTTTAGCTTGTCAGCGAGTTGACTGGTTGTTTTCTGTTGCCACAATTATCATATAGTGATGTCTCATTGGGACTGTTACAGGTTTTCCATTAAAACTAACTTGGTTTTGCTCTGGGATAGACCAGTTATGTCAGTCACAGTGGCATTTGTTCTCCGAAACGTTGCCATTTAGGAATCATTTCACTGCTGAAAAACAATAATTATGACACATCTCGACGTGGCTATTTCAATGTGTTCATTAACCACACTTGTGTCTTGTGTAGATGACAATGGCAGCACAGAAAGAGCTTAGAAATGAGAACCAAATTTTAAAAAATAAATAAATAAATAAATAATTTAAATTTAAATTTCACTTGTTGACCTGGTGAATAAAGGGCACAATTTTACTTTATTTTGTATCTCCTTTATTCATTTTTATAGTAATCATGTTCCATGCATTCATTTCATTTATTCAGTGATCTTATTTTATTTATAATCTCTATTCAGCATAGACATGTTGCACTTAAAAAAAAATTGCAGTAGTTCAATAAAGGGTGCTGGAATTGGACCTGGCCCTTGACCCTGAGAGTGGGGGGACTGATGAGCCTCAGGGCACCCAGATGGCCACATCCTCCAGGAAAAGGGAGTTATTGATAGTGGGGGACTCAATTATTAGAGGGGTAGACAGCATAGTCTGTTTGTGTGACAAGGAGTCTCGCACGGTGTGTCGCCTGCCTGGTGCCCAGGTAGGAGATCTCCTTGAGCGCGTGGACAAGCTCCTGGCCAAAGAAAAAAGGGATCCAGTTGTCATGGTCCACGTAGGGACCAATGACATAGGTAAGGGCAGGTCTGAGGTCCTGCAGGACAAAATAGTAGAATTAGCAGAGGCGATTAGGAGCACAACCTCCACGGTAGTCTTCTCTGGAATTCTACCTGTACCACGTGCAAGCAGAACTTTATCTGGGGGTTTAACACATGGCTACAATCCTTTTGTAGGAAAGAGGGGTACAGGGTTATGGGGCACTGGGATTCATTTTGGGACAGGAGTGAGCTGTACGAACATGATGGGCTGCACCTGAACCGGAGGGGTACCTTTGCACTGGGCCAGCATATGCTCAGGGTAGCACGGGATTATTTAAACTAGAGACTTGGGGGACAGGGAGGATAGAGAGTGAAATGGGTAGGGAGGCGCAGACTGCCCAGATGGAAGCTGTCAAGGCTACCTATAATAGAGAAAACATTAATAAGTCTTTTTAAAGCAAAATTTTAGTAAGGGTGGCTTGGGATTGCGGGGAGTGAGGGAACAGGAGAGGATGTGTAGAAGCAATAGTCTGAAATGTCTTTGTTTAAATGCTAGAAGTATAAAAAACAAATTTTTGGAAATTGAGGCTGATATTAATGGTAAGGGCATGACATGGTGGGGATTACAGAGACATGGCTGGGGGAAGAGGATGGGGATGAGTATAATATAGAAGGGTATAAACTTATTAGGAAGGATAGATCCAGTAAGAGAGGTGGGGGTGTGGCTCTATATGTAAAAGATAATCTTAACGTGCAAGAAATTCCAGAAATTGACCAGCTCATGCCTAGTGAGGATATTTGGATTAAAGTCATAGGAGAACATGAGAAGGGCCTTAACATATGAGTGTTACCAACCACCAGCTTCAGACAGTAGTGTGAATACAATGCTCTTTGAAAATATAAAACAAGCTTGCAGAGGAGGTGAGACTATTGTCATGGGCGACTTCAATTATCCCAGTATTAATTGGGAATTGGTGACAGGACAAGGAAAAAGGGAGGAGAAATTTTTAGATGTTATAAACACATCTAAAAATGGGGTGACATAGATCAGGAGGTAAGACCGATTGTCCGGCAGTCGGAGGGTTGCCGGTTCAAACCCCGCCCTGGGCGTGTTGAAGTGTCCTTGAGCAAGACACCTAACCCCTAACTGCTCTGGCAAATGAGAGGCATCAATTGTAAAGCGCTTTGGATAAAAGCGCTATATAAATGCAGTCCATTATAAATGACCTGTTTTTAACACAGTATGTCAGACAGCCTGCAAGAGGGCAATCAATTCTAGATCTGGTGTTATGTAATAACTCTGACAGAATTTGTAGTATGGAGGTAATGGAGGTAATCATTCCACAATTAGGTTTGATGTATTTTGGCAAACTAAGAGGGCCCCATCTAACTCCAGGATTTAAAATTTTAGGCGGGCCAACTTTAAAAAGATGCGATTGGAATTAAGTAAGGTAGACTGGGTGCAACGTCTTGATTGCAGGACTGTGAAAGAGGGGCAGGTTCAAAAGGGTTATACTTGATGCACAGTGTAAATTCATTCCAAAGGTGCAGAAAGTAAGTTGAAAAAGCAGTCTCCACAGTGGATGAATAAAGCTATACAGAAGAGTTTGAGGGAAAAGAATAAACTGTTTAAGATATATAAAAATGACAGTGCTAAGGCTGAACATTGTAGTATGCGTGCTAAGGTTAAAAAATAACTAAGGGTAACCAAAAGGCTCTGTGAAAGGCAAATTGCAGAAGATGCTAAAAGTAATCCTAAACGTTTACTGTAGTAGGAAAAGGAAAGTTAAAGAGGAGGTTAAGGGCATTAAAAATAATGACGGAGTACTGCTTTATAAGAATAAGGATATTGCTGATGCCCTAAATGGCTACTTTGTTGAGAGTTTTACCAGAGAATAGACCGGAAGGCATATTCAATACTCAGAATGTCTTGGCAGATATTGAGATAGGGGATATAGAAGTATTAGATAAATTACATAAACTAAAGACAAATAAAGCAGCAGGCCCTGATGGCATATACCCAAGGGTACGAAAGGAGTTAAGTGAGATAATTCTTAAACCACTGGCAAGTATTTTTAGATGGTCTTTAGAAACTGGAGAAATACCAAATGACTGGAATCAGGGTATTGTAATACCAATATATAAGAAAGGGGACCGTACTGATCCAGGAAACTACAGGCCTGTCAGTTTAACTTGCATCACATGTAAATTGCTTGAATCTATCATTAG
Organism: Anguilla anguilla; assembly: GCF_013347855.1. NCBI lineage: Eukaryota > Metazoa > Chordata > Actinopteri > Anguilliformes > Anguillidae > Anguilla > Anguilla anguilla. The sequence goes on from NC_049205.1 coordinate 65,674,298, forward strand.
AGACAAACTAGAATTATTTATTGAAAATAATAACATCCTAAGGGATAGCCAACATGGTTTTTGCAAGGAAAGATCATGCCTGACAAACCTTTTGACATTCTTTGAGGAAGCTACCAAGTGTCTAGATGGGAGCAGGGCTTATGATATTATATACTTAGATTTCCAAAAAGCATGTGGCACCTTTGATAAGGTACCACATGACAAACTCATTATCAAAATGAGGACAGTAGGAATTACAGGAGGCATTTCAGAGTGGATTCGGAACTGGTTACGGGATAGAACACAAAGGGTAGTAGTATGAGGGATCTTATCTGAGCAGGGTATTGTGGGAAGTGGAGTTCCACAGGGATCGGTGCTGGGTCCACTGCTCGTCCTCATTTACATAAATGAACTTGACACGGACATTGAAAGTACACTAGTTAAATTTGTAGATGATACAAAACTGGGAGGTTTAGCTAGCAGTTTGGAATCTACTAAAGTAATCCAAGAAGATTTAAACAGAATCCAGAAGTGGGAAGAAACCTGGCAAATGAAATTCAATATAACTAAATGTAAGGTTATACATGTGAGGAATAAAAACATAGGGCAGGATTACTTTATGGGTGGTACAAAATTAGAATATGCACATGTAGAAAAAGACTTGGGAGTAACAGTTGATCAGAGGCTCTGATCAACTGAAAAAAAAAAAGCCAAAGCCAACAGGATGCTGGGATACATAGCCAGGAGTATTGAGTATAAATCTAAGGAGATCATACTCACCCCATACAATTCCCTTGTCAGACCACACTTAGAGTATCGTGTGCAGTTCTGGGGACCGTACTAGGTGCTGGAAAAGGTCCAAAGACAGGCAACCAGATTGATGCCGGGTATAAAAGATAAGTGTTGGGAGGAAAGGCTTGAGATGCTTGGACTTTTTAAGCTTAGTAAAAGGAGACTTAGGGGAGATTTGATTGAGGCTTTTAAATTTATTAAAGGGATTAACAAAGTGAACTACAGGAAATTATTCAAGTTGAGTTTGGTTAGCAGAACGAGGGGGCATAAATGGAAACTGGCAAAGGGTAAATTTCACACAGACATCAGGAAATATTTTTTCACACAGTGGTCAATGTGTGGAATAGCTTGCCTGGGCATGTAGTGGAGGCAGAAACACTGGGGGTATTCAAGGCCCGGCTTGATACAGTGTTAGATACTATCTAGCTTTTAGGTAAACTAAACATTAAGTACAGTTTAGTGGTCGGAATAGACGAGCAGTGTTAGGCTGAATGGCCTGTTCTCGTCTTACGTTATGTTCTGTTATGTTATTTCTTTATATTCACATTCACTTAATCTATTTACTCATATCAGACCCTGATTAGGCCTGGCTCGGAGTTGGCTTTCCAGTCAATCACAAATGGTGTTGGAAGGGGTTGATGTCAGGGCTCTGTGTGGGCCAGTCAAGTTCTTCCACAGCATTCTCGACAAAACCATTTTTATATGGACCTTGCTGTATCCTCAGGGGCATTGTCATGCTGAAACAGGAAAGGGCCCAAACTGTTGGGGAATCACAGAATAATCTAGAATGTGATTGTGTGCTGTAGCATTAAGATTTGCCTTCACTGGAACTCAGACCAAGGGGTGTCCAGATACTTTTGGTCTTATAGTGTATGAATTGCTATAGGAGAAGGATTACTCAAAACTGTTACTTATGACAAAATTCCTGAGGCCTTTTTCCTGAACTAATTCCAGAGGTTGCAGAGTTCAAATATGATCCACATCTCAGAACAGCAGGCATGTGTTTTCTTAAAATAAGCAGATTAATCCTAATCAAACTTAATAAAATGCAAAAGTTGGGTTTTATTCCACAGTAGTGTGCACTGTATTCTGTTTTTTAGTCTGTGATGTGGGTTGCATTCTGTGATATGAAGTGATTTTATTGAATGCATAGTTTGTGAAAAAAAAATTAACAAAGAACTTTGGATTAAGTTTATTATGCTAATAAAAACAGGAATTCAAAGAAAGAAACATACATCCGTTACACCAGTATTGAATTCTAGTATAAGACTCTATGCCTGCTTTTATATGATTCTTCTCTGGGAGAGGCCATCTTGCAAGTTACAAGCAACTACTTTTTTTACTACTCTATGAACCTTAGACCTTTAATACAAATATAATTTGTAATATAAATTTATCAGAAAGAAAAAAGAAAGTGTATTCTACCAACTGTTAATTGTATTTATCTCTATTTGAAATGAACTGCTCTTTGTCCTGTGATCCATGCCGATTTGAAAGCTCCTGTATTTTATCTGCTGTAGAATACTGCATTGAGCTGTGCTGGTAAAACACCCATGAGAAGTGAATGGAAATGAAAATGGATGTTGCAGTGATTTAATCTACGTCACCTTCAGATTAGTTTAGGGTTTGTGCTACATTCTGTACTGATCATTGTAAACAGTGTGCACGCTCCCACATAGATCAGAGAAATTCGGAAGTGGGCGGGCTCTGCCATGTTGAGAGCTCACACATGGGGGTGGAGTCAGGGGTCGCTGGCACAGCTTGGAGTTGGTGTTTCATGGAATAAAAGATGTTCTGAGGGCAGTGCAAAGTTCATTGGTCTTAGTTGCTTTTGATTGGTCACACGGTCAAGATGCAAGGCTCATGAAAACTTGTTCTCATGAAGACAATGATGTGTTAACTAGCATGTATTCAAGCAGGGAACTGTCTGATAAATGATTAGAATATGTTTGATTAGCATTATGGAATCACATATAATTTGGTGCAGAGTACAGTATTAAGCCATATATATCTAGCTAAATGCCTAATTATCAGGCCTAAAATATAATTCTAGTTACCAAATAGCTTGAATGTTTAGTGTTATCTGTTAATTAGTATTAGTGAGAAAAAGTGAATTATAGACCCTTGGCCATTATCAAGCACGCAACCTTTATCAAAATGTTAGGTAAGCTATTTGAGCTTGAAAGACTGTGGTCTTAAAATTATGTTTTAGCAAGCTAGCTAATGTTACCTTCATGACCACCAAATTAGTAAACCAGCCAAGAGTAGCAAAAATGGGAAACAGCTTAACCTAAAATATAAGCCTAACCAACAAGTGTTAATGTTAGATTCTGTGAAACTCAGCAGTGTTAATATCATGAATTCCCATATACATGAGCCTAATGGTATACAGTTTATATCTGAGAGTAGATCATGAACAATTCTGCTGAAGTTAGCTGGCCAGGCAGTTCTAGTTGACTAGTAATTTATCATTCGCTAACAGAGCACACACACAAGAGGTATTATAATTTCAGCTAGCCATTTTGATAATGTTGACCTGTTACTAATTAATGTTCATAACTACTCTCAGGAATTCAAAATACATTTAACCTGCAATGGCTTGTACAGGTTAGCAGTTAGTCAGCATTATGCACACAAGAATACAGCATTCATGGACTGCGCATCCTATTCCTTACATCAAACCCAATCAAAATGGTTCTGCCCTCAGAGCAGCTCTCATTCCATTAAGCACCAATGAGTGCATCATGTCTTTATGGGGGATTCTTCAGGTAAGCTAAATTGTAGTTGTTAAATCATAGCTCATTATCGCCTAATTACCGTCACAACTGGTCATATAAACAAGAGGCACCAGCTGTATGTTACCCATTTTTAAACACTAGGCCTACATATCACAGCTGATCAGATGTAGGCAGGTCAACAAAAGGAGAGAAGGGAGGAGGAGCCTCTTCCCGAAGAGCCACTCATCTGCAGTTCATCTGGCCTTTAACACCCTCTGGTCAGTCCCCCGCTCATGTGTGGCCACTCCCACTGCAGAAAAAGCACAAATCAGTGAACATGAGCCACATATCAAGCACTTCACCAGCTCATTCTGCTTAAAGAAATGCATGCAAGTATACTGAAAATGTGGAGGTAATTTTTATGTCTTCACGTGACAGCAGAGTTTATCCTTTGTGTAAATGTTCTAAATTCAAAAATTTTTTGGTAAAAATATGGCTTTTTATCCAAATATTATTTCTTTGGGATTTTGGACATTACCTTTTTTTACATGGAACTGGTGACTTGTTTCCGGTGGGGATCATTTGGATCAAGGTATCTTTTAGTGTTGATCCAGTGTTGAAGGCTTTGTTGAGTGTCTGGTTTTATGATATCTGTTTTCTTTTCCAGGAGTTTGAACCATGTGTTTACAAATTTTGTTGCATGCTTTGGAAAAGTGTATTTAAAAGTTTCCAATCTGGTCAGACTAATGTCTTCATCCTGAAAATGTTTGTTTCGCAGCATAAATGTTGGCATTGCACTTAGGATCGTCAGTTTGAAGGTGCCCTCAACATCATCCCTGCTCATGGTTTGAGCCAATAAATTCTTGAGCTCTGGAGATCCTGCAGTTGGGAACTTATTATATCGCTCATATGGCGCGTAAACAACTGGAAGTTGATATTTTGCATGTTTCGATGAGTCTGTTACGACCTCAAACATTGCATTAGTTAATTTGCTGCCTGAGTAAAAATTTTCTGCTACCAGTACAGTGTTCTTTGGTGGTTGACTATCTCCATTAATGATTATTCCAGTTGGTATTGCGTCTTTTCCAGGAGATAGCCACTCTTTGTTGATTACCGCAGTCTCACTTGTTTGCTTAACCATATTCATAATTTTTTCTTTTATAGTTACTTTGTCGTCTAATGCTGAAACTCCCTCTGATATGAACCAGGACCCTATTATGAGTTCTTCAATCCATTCTTCACGTTGGATAAAAACCTCCCAAAGTTTTGGTTCTTCCTCAAGGGCCTCAGCTTCTCTAGATCTCAGGTTATCTGCTGAATCAGCAATGTCTTTCTTACTGGCGCCTGGATTCATGCCTTGTGCCATAGCGTGATACAGGTCGCCTTTCTCTACACTCACTGTCTTGCCATTGATGACCACATCATAGTGTCCATCTGGGTGTTCATCACTTTTGGGTCTATAGACAAGTGTCACAGTTTGACTGGCATCTTCATTTTTGGGGTCCAGCTCATGCATTTTGGTCAGCTTTCCATCTTTTCCCTCTGTTAAGATCACAACTTTAGTGCCAGTTACGTCTGCAAGGACATTGATATCAGCAGTACTACCAGTTGCCTCTGAATTCTTGACCTTTTCTGCATGCAACTTTGCTTGTTTTGCCTGCACATCTCCTGGCATGTGTTTACCATATGTACCCTCCTGTGAAGCTGCAATTAGTTTCTCAGTGTCCTCTGTTTTTAAGCCTGAGCTCACACGACTTGCAATGAGATCATTTACTTTGCCTTGAGCAATAGAAACAATATGACTGGAGAACTTCTGGTGAAACAACTCAACTAAAGCTTTTGCCAGTAAAGTGGCAATGCTGTCAATTATTTCCTGCCTGAAGTCATTCAGCATGTTTTTCTCTGAATCGGATAGATCACTTGCCTTCACTTTCTGTTGTAAACCTTTTTCCTTATGAAACTCTTCCAGCCCTTCACACAGACCTGTGAAGTATTTGTCTGCGAGGGTGACCACTGCAGTTATGGCATCTGCTGCCAGTATTCCCATATGGGCCACTTGGATAGCAGTCAGAATAGCTTTTGTTTTTCCTCCAGTGTCTTCCTTTACAGCATCAAGCACATTGTAGATGGATGAGCTAAGCTGGTTCTGCCAACCAAGGTCTTCAGAATATGGTGCTAATGCAGTGGTGCTTAGCTCTGTGAAAATTTCCAGTAATTGACTCTTAATTTTGTCGTCTGTGAAAAGGTCATTAAATTCCTGTTTATTGTCAATGTGAGAGAGTATAACTGAATCTGTTATTGCATGCAGGGGATCCTTTGTCATATTGGACTTCACTTGATCACTGATTCCCTTTTTCACTGCCTTTTCTATTTCCTCTAGTATTTTATTAATTATTTCATTCTCTGCCTTCTCAATTCCATAGGCGACTGTTTCCTCTACTATTTTTTTAGCAGTGACTTTTACTGCATTCTTCATATTGGTCTTCATAGTAACACTAAAGCCCTCTTTAGCCTGACTGGCAAAGAACTTCGGCATTGCCTTCAGCTGTTTGCCAAATCCCTTCATTAATGTTTTAGCAGCTTTGAAGCCCTTTGAAACCAGCTTTCCGATTCCAAACCCAATGAGAGAGACGGCAATGGAAATGGCTTTATCTATTGCCCATGATTGCCAGCTGAATTCTCCTGTTATCATGGACTCTATGCCAGTAATACAGTCTGAGATTCCTTCAGTGATGAGCCCCATACCCACTTGGGCTAGTGTCCCAAATGTAAATGCAGTGAGCAGTGCCCCTGCTACAATCTGTAAAAGTCCAAGAAAGAACACCACCAGAGCTTCCCATGGGAAACGAGGCTCCTCTTCCACAGAAAAGATGTATTTCAGACCTCGATCGTAGAGATTGAAGGTTTCCATTTGAAGCTCTTCTTCAGTATCTGACACCAGAGTAAAAACTGGAGCTTTTTTTGCAAGAGCATCTCTCCCCTTTCCTTTAATTTCTTCCAATTTACTGATGGCATCACTCATGTTTTTATCAAGATAACTGAGCATGTTGCACTTGGTGGAGTACTGTTTTTCAAGGCTGTTGGTAATACCCTTTGCAGATTTGGGAGCTGACATTTTTATAAAGTTCAGACCTGTCAAGCATTCCTCACTAAAATACTTCAGAGAATCTTGCGCCTTCTTCAGATCATCTGTGGCTTGAGTGAGATAATCACCTGATTTATTCTTTATAATGCAGTATGAGTGGTTGTAAAATGCTATAGCTGCCCAACTCTCATCTAGTGCTGTGGCTTTTTCAAAGAGTCTGGCACTGACATCCCATTTTTTGTCCTTCAGTGCAATATTCCCAAAATTGACATAGTGATAAATACTAGAAGAGGGGGAATTCTGACTTTCAGTCTGCTTTTTTGCAAATGCCAAATCAGCTCTCAAGCTCTTCTGCAGTTCATGTCTCTTCAATTGGTCAATTTCTTTGGAGTGTGTTTGTAGCCAAATCCCCCAAAACTCATTCATGATGGAGACAATAGCCTTCTGTTCATCTTCTTCTGTGCTGTTATAAATCACTTTAAGTGTTTCGCAGTATTCAGAAAACAAGTCTTCTCGCAGTTTCATTTCATCAATGTCCTTCTGCATGTCCTGAACCTTCTCTACTGCAAGACTATCCCGAATGTTCTTAGCTTCCTCCATAGAATATACTGTCCTGTAACACTCTTGTAGATGATCAGTAGACATGATTATCTGAGCCGATCCAGGGTTACCTTCGCGTGCGGTTCGCCCAAAGGCCTGGCGTTCGACTCTTTCATTCTCAGAAAGGAAGGAAAGGATCACAAATAATCCTCCATTTTTGTTCACGTCTTTGGTGACTTTTATATTTGTCCCACGCCCTGCAAGGTTTGTGGCAATAACTACATCACCTGGATTCAGTTTTTTCTGTATTTTGCTCAAACTGTCCGAGTCACTGCGTGAGTATTCTATGATTTCACCTGGGATGCTGTCTTTTAGCTCATCATATAGATCCCTAACTTTATTGATAGTTTCACAGATCACAAGGGCTGCTCTTCCTCCTCTTTGGGGATTTGAGGTAATTTCATCCAAAAGCACCCGTTTTATTTCTGATTTCCATTCTTTAGTTGAGGACTTGAGAATACCTTTAACCTCAAATAACTTTTCCCTGCTGAATGATGGCATTTTGCAGGCAGAGAGACTTGGATATTGGTTATTCAAAAACATCATGTCTGATCTGCTCCCAAGTGTGCCTGTCAATCCATATATTTTTCCATTGTACTTTTCAAAAAATGAAACATTGGAAACATAGTTTGTCACTGCGGTCATTGTGCTTATTTTAATTTGGTGTTTAATCTCAACAAATTGTTGCAGACCTTCACCCCATTTCTTATTCAGTTCTATAGTACCTGTAGATTTGAAATCCACCGGATAGATATTGTCATCTTCCACAACATATTCCTGCCCTTTTTTCAGCCTCATGGCTAGAAAGGCATTCTGAACCCATATTGCTGCTTTATGTTCTACCAGACCTTTTAAAAATCCAGGGATATTGATTTTCTTTTGATTGTTTTCGCATGGAGTGTAGTTCAGTTGACCACAGATTAGTTCTGCAATGGGATTGACGACAACATCTTCTGAATCGTAGAGGGGACAACACAATCCATCACGTAAAACAAGAAATTTCAGGTTTTGAATGACCTTTTTTTTCTGGCTAGGCTTCCTAAGGCTAAGCGATCCATTGTCATCGAGAACGTAGACTGTAAACCCATAGGGGATGTATTCCTCAATTTCGCTGAAGAAATTTATCTGAGCTTCCACACTCACATTTTTCAATTTAGCAAGAATTGCATCTTTTTCACATTTGTAGATTTTCTCTGTAAATCCTTTTGGGACAATGCCGCATTCTTCAGCAATCTGCAAAATGTCCATTGGGTCATCGATTTCAGTTCCTTCTGTGTCCACTGAGTCAAATATGGCCTTGTAGAATGAAGCGGGGGGACCACCTATGAGTGTCTCGTATCCTGCTGACAGGAGACTATACTGGCATACATGGCCCCAGATCATGGTCAGAATTATGTTGAGGTGCTGCATGGAGACCATGGAACTGGACAGGTAGGTCACCTGTATTCCCTGGTCCAGAAGCAGCAAGTCCACTTCATCAATGATGATGCACTTATAGCCGCGATCGGGTCTCACATCCTTCATCTCAAATGTCTGACGAAGGTGATCTGCTGCGAAGGTCTCCACAGTTCCATAGATTATATCCTTTTGGTAGCATTGCTTTCGATCTGTATCTTTGGTTTTATTAGTGTTGGTGTCCACTGTGAGGCCAAAGTAGTTGAAAAACTCAGTACATTCTTCTGCATCCCTTTGACATAACACTGGAGAGCTGGACAGCACATCTACCTTTTCACCCCTGAGGGCACGCAGTGCTGCAAACATAGCTACAACAACAGACTTCCCTTCTCCGGTGCCCATCTGTAGAAGCTTTCCATTGTTAGCCAAGGCTAAAAAGCACCAGCTTGCCATTTGAGTGCCTCTTGGCCACCAAGAGCCCCCAGCTATACGATGGTATACAGCATTGCATAAGACAGCCAGGATCTCTTGAAGGTCTTCAGTTTTCATGCTATGGCTCAGACTCCGAGCTTGGTTTGCATTTGCATGGTTTTTAATGTCACCAGTTTTAATCAGGTCCTGTACATGCTTTACTATGGTATATGATTTCTCCAGTATTTCTTCATCGAGGTCTTTCATGGCCCTTATTTCATAAAAGAGGGCCTCAAGACCTTTTGTCTCTGCTTTGAAGCTATTTTGCAAGTGCGTAATTAGATCCTGGGTTCCTGATGAATCTAAGAGCTGAAGGAGAGATTGGTTGTTATCATCTTTCCACTCTGAAGATAATTTATATGTTGTCATCAAATGTAAAATCTTCATGATTGAAATAAATTTTTCATCCTGATGGTGGACAGTTAATGATCCAAGGAGTTTTAAGGTCTCTTTTGGTGGCCAAAGGCCCTGAGCTACAAGATTTGAGACAATCTGCAGAATTTCTTTTGCTGTACTTGAAGCTTGGAATTTCATTGCACTGGCAAGTAAACTCTCAAAACACCATTTGACTATAGGAGAATCGCTGTTTTTTTGTTTTTCTGCTTTGCCAACAGCTTTCGTGAGAGCCTCAAGAAAGGTAAGAACAAAGGCATCTGTTGATGGCAATTTCTTTCCTGTAAGTGTTTGTGAGAGGTTCATAACTTTCATGTCTACATTGTCCTTTAGGTCAGTATGGAGCACATTGAATATGTCCATAATAAAACTGTTCCTCAGTTCCTTTCCTTCATTGGAAAGTTTATCCGTGAGACTTTTCAATACCTTTGCCACAGAGCCCAGGGTCTTATTCTCCTTGAGCTTTGAAAATGTCAGATTGTGGCCAGCACTGAGACATCCATTTTCTATGATAAATCCACGAATATGCTGAGGGCATCTTCCTTCCATCACCTCTAAGCTGTATTGAAAGTAATCAGTGATAAAGTCTTCAATGCCACCATACACAATGTCTGCTTCATAAATATCACCATATGGCTCATTAGGTTTCCTCCTGTTTGTGTTGAGTGAAATTCCCAGATGCTTGTAGAAGTCGGACCACTCCTTGGTTTCCTGCTCTGAAAGAGCCCCAGAGCTCAGCACAATATCCAGTTTGTTTCCCATGCAGATTTGCATGGCTGCTATCATGGCTGTAACACATGCATCTTCTTCAAACCCAACCATCTTTGGTGGTTGACTTTTCTCAGCTAACACTATTGCACACCAGCTTAACATTTGACTCCGGGATGGCCACCAGCCTTTTGTGCGGAAAACTGCTTTGCACAGCTGAGTCAGGATTTCTTGGATATGGTCATCACCAATGTTCTCAATTTTGTAGTCTCGTTTTAAAACTTGTCCATCTGTTGGGTCATTTTGTGAATGCTGAAGGGTGTTCGAAGTCAGGTTTGTGATGTTCAGTACCCTCTTTATCACAGATTCATCCAAATTCCAGTACTCTATTAATCCTGCTAAAGCTTCATAATTGTCCAAATCTTGGTTTTCAAGGGTCTCCTGGAAAGCTGTATAAAAATTCTCAGGACCAGAAAAGTCAATAGCTTCAATAAGAGATCTTTCGCAGTTATCTTTCCACACTGGAGATACATCATACACTTGCAGTAAAGTCAGGATTTTAGTTATTGAAGCATCCTCTGTATATTTCTCTGACAGTAATTTGAGGAGAGTCAATACCTCTGTAGGGTTCCATCCATTTGTTTGCATAAGACTGAGGTGCATTTCAGTGACTTCTTTGTGGGTTTCTTTGCCATTGAGATGTGTGAGTATGTAAAACAGAACCCTTAAACACTGGATTTCCATCCTTAAAACAAAAACTGAGGCCATTCCAACTACTTTCTGAAGTGACACTGTGAGAGTGCAGAGGAAGTTTAGAACAAAGCAAGTCTCAGCAGAAAGGTCGCCCTCAGCCCATCGTTTGGCGATGTCGACTGCATCAGTGCCTGAGTTATCATGGTCAGTGAAAAAATGCACAAGGCTCAAATACAGGGCTTGAGTGAGCAGGAAATTCTCAAAAATATTATCTGCTGATTGGCTGATGTTCTGCACCAGAGACTGCACATGATTGGAGACACTTTGCAGGGAAACTCCCTCAGATGTCCCCAGAGACAGGGTACACAGCTGTGTGATAAATACCTGTGCGTGCTGTAAAGTTCTGAGTGGTGGGCGAGCATTTGTCCATTTCTCAAACAGAAGGCTGTCCAGGGCTGACATAATCTGTCCTAGCTGACCATCTGCCAGGTGGCTGAGACTGAGGGTTGTAACTGGGATGTCACATTGGGATGAGAGGACTTCTAGGAGGTCATCGCTGAATTCATCTGGCTCCTCAGGTGAAAACTCATCCAGCTGCTGTTTTAATACAGATTGCTTACGCTCAAATTCCACTGACTTTCTGCTCAATTGTTGTTGCTCCTGTTGCTGTTCAGCACGTTGTTGTGATTGCTGCAGTCTTTGGCTCAGGGTTTCTCTTCTTTGTTGCTGTTCCTGCTGTCTCTTCTTTTCTTCTCTTTCCCAGATGTTCTTATAAAAGCAGTCATTACAGAAGTACTGAGAATAACCCATCTCCCTGTAGTATTCACCTCCATTGAACACATATACAAGTCTGTTATCAATAGTGCGTTTATATAAATCTGAGAAGGATCTGCATGCAGGCAGTACTGAGTTACACCTGTCACATCTCAGCCTGTCGCCCATGTTGGCTTCTGTTGGTAGTTTGTTCCCCATTTTTTATTCTTCAGCTAAGCTGTGGAATCCTTTTACAAAGTATTTTTCTGAAAGATATAAAACATTGTTTATGTTAATGATTTTACAATGAACATGTCATTATTTACATTATCTTTCATTATTTTTTCTTTATATTTGTGTCATCTTTCAGATTTGTTCTTTTTCCAGTTAAAATATATGTGGAAAATTTTTGAAAGAAGTTCGGCATGCTCATTAAGTTAGTAAAAGCAGTTTCACAACATTTTACCATAAAATAATAGGATAATACTATGCAGCTTTTATGTCATCTACAAAAACACATGATCACATGGCCTTGCTGCTGATTGGCTGTAATATGAAAAGCCAGTATATATACTGAACAAAAATATAAATGCAACACTTATCAATAAAAAGATTTTATTGAGTTCAAAGGTAATAAACATAAATCAGTCAACTGAAATAGATTCATTAAGCACTTATCTATTGATTTCATGTGATTGGGGATACAGATACGCATTTGTTAGTCACAGATTCTCCAAAAAAGAAGATACCATGAAATGAACAGTATACCGATCACTATCTTGTGTGATCACCATTTGCCTCATGCAATGCAATTCATCTCCTTTGCAGTGAACTGATCACATTGTTGATTGTAGCCTGTGGAATATTGTCCCACTCCTCTTCAATAGCTGTACAAAGTTGTTGGATTTCGGTGGGAACTGGAACACGCTGTCGTATGCGCCAATCCAGAGCATCCCAAACATGCTCAATGGGTGACATGTCTGCTGAGTATGCAGGCCATGGAAGAACTGGGACATTTTCAGCTTCGAGGAATTGTGTACAGATCCTTGCAACATGGGGCCATGCATTGTCCTGCTGAAACATGAGGTGATGGTGGTGGATGAATGGCACAGCAATGGACCTCAGGCTCTCATCACGATATCTCTGTGCATTCAAACTGCCATGGATAAAATGCACTTGAGTTCTCTGCCCATAGGATATGCCTGCCCATACCAACACCCCACCACCACCATGGGCCACTTTGTTCACAACGTTGACATCAGCAAACCGCTCACCCACCCGACGCCATACATGCTGCCTGCGATCTGCCCTGTACAGCTGAAACCGTGATTCATCAGTGAAGAGAACTGTTCTCCAGCGTGCCAGTGGCCATCGAAGGTGAGCTCTTGCCCACTCATGTCGATTGCTACACCGAACTGCAGACAAATCAAGACCCCGGAGAGGACATCGAGCACACTGATCAGCTTCCCTGAGACGATTTTTGACAGTTTGTGCAGAAATTCTACGGTTGTGTAAACCAGGTGTTTCATCAGCTGTCCATGTGGCTGGCCTCAGACGATGCCGCAGGTGAAGAAGTCGGATGTGGTGGTCCTGGGCTGGCGTGGTCACACGTGGTCTGCGGTTGTGAGGCCTATTGGACGAACTTCCAAAATCTCTGAAACGATGCTGGAGAGGCGGCTTATGGTGGAGACATGAACACCCATTACTCTGGCAACAGCTCTACAGGACATTCCTGCAGTCAGCATGCCAATTGCATGATCTCTTAACTCTTGAGGCATCTGTGACATGGTGTTGAACAACAAAAAACTCAACATTTTAGGATGGCCTTTTATTGACCCCATCATAAGGAACACCTGTGTGGTGATCATGGCTTTTAATCAGCATCTTGATATGCCACACCTGTGCCGGAGATGGATTATCTTGACAAAGGAGAAATGCTAGCTAACAGTGATGTAAACAAATTTGTGGGCAAAATTTGAGAGAAATAAGATCTTTGTGCACATAGAACAAATCTTTGAGGTATTATTTAAACATATTAAAAATGGCTGCAAAAATAAAAGTGTTGCGTTTATATTTTTGTTCATTCATTTTTGTATATGATTCCCCCAGAAAGGCCCCAGTCTTGCAGTTTACAGCTGCCTAAGGGTTGAAACAACCAAAACCCCAGTCAATGTATCCAAAAGTGATGTGATTCTGAAAAGCAGTCATTCATCCAGTAAATCAAATTATCAATTAAATGTCAGTGGGATTTTAGCAAACACAGGGGAAGTGGCCATTCCACACGCAACTGAAGAGGAGGCAATCCTGGGTTATGTTTCTACAAAATCCTGTCTAGGGAGTCCAAAACGGAGCTTTAGAATGTTGCCAGCAGTGTGTGCGCACGTGAGCTCGACAATACATTTCTCACAGAAAAGGTTGTTTGTCACCTTTTAGTTCATTACAGTGGTGACAGAAGTGACAAGAAGTAAGTGGTACTGTGTTGTTAGCCTTTATAGGCCTATTTCACATTTCCGGATATGTAAACCGGATGTAGGGGTCTCTCATTTCCGGTTATCTTAACAGCCACCAAAACAATGGCAGCGACGAAGAGCTTTTTTGTTTTGTAGCGTTCCCCTCTGTATCAATTCGAAAAATAATTTATTTGCCCTTTCACAGCTTTCCCACAGATGTACTCCAAAATAAGAAAAAAACTTGCTAGGTAGAATGACTGTCATAATGTTGCAAACTAACATAAACTAACCCATTACGATAGATAGCTAGTTAGCTACTGCTTTGTGAATAAGATTACACTTGATATTAAACTTTTCTCCTCACATACATTTGGGTCTAAATGTCTGAGTCCCCTACCAACTCCGTTGTTTTTTATTTTTTTATTTTATTTTTTTATCATTCATTGAGAACTAACGCAGTTTCAGTCATGTGATACTTGTTACTCAAGAATGTCATAAAATCAGTTAGCTAGCTATATTTTATGTTATGATTAGCAAATTACGTTTTAGCCAGCTAGCTTGTTAGCAAGCACATATTTGGATGTTCAATGTTGAAACTGCAGATGCACGTTTATTTTAGTTGTTGACTGCAATTACAAAATGTATTGACGGACATCGCGACAAGCCTACTTAAGATATATCAGCTGATTTAAAAATGTGTGGGTAGTTTTTATCAGCGATGAAAACAAACAGCTCGGTAGTGAACTGAGCACCGACATTACACAGGCGATTTGACAAGCAATATAAATCTTTATTAGAACAAGTACAGCACAAACAACATGTCACAAAAGAGTAACGGTAGTACAAAACTTAGTTCAGAGATATTTCACTTCGGTATAACATAAGTAATTTTGTGGAGCCTAAGACATTGTACTTACACAGCTTTGCATCCCCTGCTGACCGTCAACGTTAACAGAATCGCTTTTCCTCACAGCTGTCAGGCTCCCTGAATTCATTCATTTTCGGGACAACCGAGAGGAACAGAGACGCTGTTAACGGAAAGCAGATGTTGCTTCACCTTACGAAAACACAATGGAGTCACCTCCAGAAAATAATTTATGTTATGTCGAAGTGAAATATCTCTTTAATCGGCTAACTTGCTGTGGTTAGCAAGCTAGCTATTTAGCTTTCTGGCGAACCAGAGCTAACGTTATACTTACCTTCATGACCGAATATAAACTTCTCAAAAAAGAATTTATAGCCCTTGTCTAGTTTAGACCGCTTAACGTTCATTGGCAATGCTTCGACAATGCGGATAACATCGGACATAGTGAACTTTGGCAGAGCTATTAGGGACTGTGAGAACACGTCGCTGTTTAGGCTCAATTTTTCGCTGTCAGAAATGGACTTGCGTCCGTAGCAACGCTAACCGGAAACAAAGTATCCCTACATCCGGTTTTGGTCGCCATCTTGTAAAATAGGCCTATTGATCGCCGTACAGGGTTAATGTGAAGTAGCTAGCACAATCTGACAGCACTAACCCATAAAAATGTACTTTGAATGGTACCTGTTCAATCGAACGGTAAATGTGAAAAGCATTTGATTATAGTCAGCGGCACCAAAATTTTGTTGAACCCTCAATAAACAGCAAAAGTCCCAGTAGAAGATGGAATTAAACCTTTAAAAGTTATATATTTTCTGAATCGTTATCGATTCCGCTTGGCCACAGTGCGTGAAACTAGGCGATCTGTGTGTACAGTTGCTATGTAAATTACGTCAGAAGGATTCAGCCTTGTTGTTTGCTAAATAAACTTCACAGCACACTTTTTCAAAATCCATTTAAACCATTCACCAATGAGCTGGGACGTTGAAGTTATAAGGCAGGATTTATAAAGTGTCCAGCGAAAATATTGACCTGGCTATTAGTCAAAATTCTGAGAGAACCTACTGCCATAAATGAGCACGTATCAATCTACCAGTAAAAGCTATTATGTTGTCAACAATCGAATGTTCAGTGAAATCTATTGGTTTTCAATTCCGTCTGAGTCCCGATCTTATCATTGATGGAATGTTTGGAAAGTGCAAGCTAAAAGGCCACAAAAACAGCCAATGTACAATCGCTTTTCACAATACGTTAATTTAAGGCTAAACTGATATTTTAATCACAATACTTTCCGGAAATAAATTTTCCGATTGTCCTCTCTACTGTCTGAGAAGGAAAATTCAGATGGGCTATTAATCGTACCACTGATGCCCCTGACCACAATAAGACAAGGATGGTGTAAGAGTAGCAGCCAACAAAATACTCACGTCTTTGCAATGAACATTTCATTAAAGATATACCTAAATTTGCATTAATTATTGTAATTATTGTATTTGCAATCATTTTATGTGCTTGTAATCATTATGATTACTGATACCGTCTGCTTTTTGTCAGCACCAAGACCAACTCCAGTACTTCAGCTCAGAGGCGTCACTAGGGGGGTGACACCATCAGAGGGGGGTGACACCAAAATATCTGGCAATAAATTTTTTGTGCAGTGTTTTGTGTAGCGACGGGTTGAAACGGCTAACTCCAATGCAGACACCGGGTGTCACCAACCCTAGTGACGCCACTGCTTCTAGTTTACCACAGCCTACAGGCTAATTTACATGTGAATTTCATTACAAAACAACTAGAATGTGGGTGATGGGTTCTCAAAAAAAGGCACCAGTGTCCACTGTGGGGGGGGGGGGGGAGAGATAATTGGGTCAAAATATTGCTACAGCATGTTTGGTAGACCAGGGTTAGCCACATAGCTAGCAAATTTAAGGCAACTCTGACAGTCGATCTGTAGCCAACCTGTGTCAAGAGTGCTAGTCTTAATTTGTTTTACGTTCTATGTTCTATTTAAGTAAGACAATTGATAGGCCCTGCATTGGGGGAAAACGATGATATCACATATATCATTTTGAAATAATAATGCTATTTCAAATTGGTATCACCAATTGTCCAGTTAATTACCTGGGAGGAAAGAAAACCTGGGCCGAATTTGGATTCAAGGGCCAGATTTGAGTATCCCTGTTCTACATAACCATGTTCATGGGCAAAAGACTGCTTTGTTTGAATGAATGCACTATATTCAAAGCAGAAATGAAGAGTGGGACTTTCCTGTGTGGTAAACACAGAAGCAGACGTGAGATTTACTCTTTCCAGTATGCTCACAATTCTAAATTTTGTAAATGAAACATAAAGCTTCAGCTGTAGTCTTAAACAGCACAAGAACCTTTATTTTGGTGCTGCTTAAAGGGCAACTTGCAGGCTGGCATAACCATGATTTAATATGTGGAGAAATGATGCAGAAATGGGATTTTAAAGTTAAAATTTTTAAAAATACGCTTAGAATTACACGTGCTTACTTTCGCAACATGATAGGCCGCGCCCACCTCAAATCCAGGGAAATCGAACATGACGTCACATAAGTGAGTCGGAACAGAGCTAGAGCTCTAGCCAAGAGTACTCAAAGTTAGTTGAGATCATTTTTAAACCACTGGCAGGTTTATATAGGCCATCAGGACCTGCTGCCTTGTTTGTCTTTAGTTTAAGTAATTCATGCAGTGCTTCTTTATCCTCTATTTCAATATCTGATAAGACTTTCTGAGTACTCAATATGTCTTCCAGTCAATTAGTAACCTCTTCTCTAGTAAAACTCTCAACAAAATAACTATTTAAGGCATCCGCAATATCTTTATTCTTAGAAAGCAATGCTCCTTCATTTCTGAGGCAACTGATTTCCTCTTTGACTTTCCTTTTCCTACTACAGTACTGAAAGAAACGTTTAGGATTACTTTTTGCATTTTCGGCAATTTGCCTTTCAAAGAGCCTCTTTATTAAGCACTCTTATTTTTACAGTAGTCTAATGCAAATGTCATCACAATTTAGAATGCAAATTCCTGAAGAGTCCTGCACATTTAGGCTGTCCTATCAGCATATGAAGATTAAAAGTGTACTTACAGGAAAGGAGAATGGAGCCCAGTCCTTTCTGTCACTTGGAGAGGAACTCACAACATTTATTTGCTGAAGCAGGTGACACCCTTCCACTGGACACACCTACTCTCAGACACAAGCTTTTTATTGGTTACACCTACTGCACAGGACACACCTACTCTTAGAGACACAAGCTTTTTATTGGTTACGCATACTGCACAGGGCACACCTACTCTCTGAGAGACAAGCTTTTTATTGGTTACACCTACTGCACAGGACACACCTACTCTAAGACACAAGCTTTTTATTGGTTATGGCTTCTGTACAGGACATGCTTACTTTACCGGACACACCCACTCTACTGGACACACCCAAACTTCCAGCATCCATCATAAGTAACTGTGAACCTTCACAGAGTTAACACCTGAAAGGCCAGAGGCGATGCCATTGGGTGCTTAAATTTTAAAATTAAAATGACTCCCAACACTGTAGTTGCAATACCCTTCACCTTCCATGACTTTTCCTAAATAATTGAGCTTAAAATTAATGCATTTTTGAAATAAAAAAAAATCAAATTAGTAAAGAAATGCAGTTAGTTTGTGCCATTTTCTTCACAAAAACCTCCTGCCAGACAATAGGCAGCAGGTGTTGGTACCCAGGTGTGAATGGGTTGCTCTCTCCTCTGGCACGCTATTCAGCAACTGAATGACTGATGCTTTGGTAAAAACTTCTGGATCAAGTGCTATTAGAACTAATTTCGCACATATAATTACACAAAAATCACTGTAATTATGTGATTAAGTTGATAAAATCTTTAGGGTGGGGATGAATAATTGTGGGTATTGTAGTTACAGAAATGATTTAGAACTCCAGAGGTAATGCCTGACGTATTTTCAGTTTCCACTGAAACTGAGATTTTGTGCAACTGCATGAAATGTAACATTTCTTTACTTATTGGTTTATTTGTAAGGGACAACCTCAAATGCACTGTCCAATGTATAATTCCAAGGAAGTTATACAATAAATTTGTTAGACCACACTTGGAGTATTGTGTGCAGTTCTGGGAATCATATTATTAGAAATATATAGAGGCTTTGGAAAAGGTTCAAGGAAGAGCAACCAATTTGATTCCTGGTATGAAAGATAAAGGCTATGAGGAAAGACTTAAGATGCGTAACCTCTTCAAGCTTAGTAAAAAGACTCAGGAGTGATTTGATTGGCTTTTAAATTCATGAAGGGGTTCAACAATGTGAACTACAAGGGATTCTTCAGGTTAATTTCTGTCAGTAGAACAAGCGGACATGAATGGAAATTTGCTGTACAGATATTGTGAAGATTTTTTTTCACGCAGAGTGGCCAATGTTTTGAATAGCCTGCCAGGTCATGTAGTAGATGCAGAAACTGGGGATTTTCAAGACTAGGCTATACTATCTCGTTTGTAGGTAATCACAGCATTAATTTAGTCAGCTAAATAGCAAGCATTGTTGGACTGAAAGGCCTGTTCTTGTCATTATGTTATGTTATGTACTGTGCTTCTAGCCAAAGCTATTTTCCAACATCAGTCCCTTGGCGAGCAAAGATGGTCCACACCTTCAGTAAAATGAGCACACTGTTAAAATATTTCTACAGTGCAACCTGTTCTCATCAATTCCACAGGCAAGGCTTTAGTGGTTTGTGAGAACAGGGATTGTTTATTTATTTTTACTATAATTTTTTACTATTACAATACTTAAAGAACAGTCCCTGCTCAGGCTAATGACCAAAGCTTTGTGTTCTCTGTGTAATTGATGCGTAACAAGAGAGACGGTGCCTATGTAAAAGCGCACTCCAGATGGCTGGAGCCATTTTATTTGTATAGTGATTCTTACAGAAAACTGTCACAAAGATGCAAGATGCTTTACAGAGTAGCAGAAATGGCAAGAAACAGCAAAAACACAGCAAAAAGAGCAAAAACAGGACTGGAACCCCCAAATAGCAAGTATGTGAGGCAAAAAACTCCCAGTGGGGGGAAAAAACCTCTTAATGGTGGCAAGAAAAAACTCCCAGATTGGAGGAAATCGCAGGAGGAACCCAGCTATAGAGGGGGAGCCCATCCTCCACTGGCCAGCCTGATGTAAAGCAGGGGTAGAATGGAATGTAATGTAACGAGGGATCTATCACAGCAAATAAAATGGCTTCAGCAGTTTACAGTTGAGGTAATTAACTGGAGTAGTAGAAGACCAAATTGTTTAGTTCAGTACAGTGCAGTTTAATTCAATTCAGTTCAATTCAATTTTATTTGTATAGCGCTTCTTACACAAAGACACTTTACAGGATAGCAAGGCAGGAGACAGAGCCAACATAGGAAACCCCAGGACACACATTAACCCTCCTGTTATGTTGCGGGTCAAATTGACCCTTTTTAAAGTTTGAAAATCTAGGAAAAATACTTAAAAGTATTTTTTCAGTATGAAACTTCTTCTACTGGCCTTAATTAGTGTAATCAACATTTGAAATGATAATGGTTCATTTCATGTATTTGCAAACCCCCCCTGCATGTTTATATCACAGAGATACTGTTCGGGTCCATTTGACCCGACAGTGAAAGTGGAGGCTAAAAGGGGTCAGAAGTGTCAAATTTAGACCATTTCTTTCTTTGCAGATGTGAAACATAAGGTATTTCCTACTCCCTCCCATCATATTTCACCCCAATCACACACACACACACACACCCGCATGCACACGCACACACAGACACACACATACATGTTTGTATTGCTATACTTGTGAGGACTTCCCATTGACTTACATTCATTCCGTAACCTCTAACCCTAACCCTAACCCCAACCAATACATGCCTAACCCTATGTCCTAACCCTAAAACAGCCTCTTGAACTTGTGGGGACCAGCAAAAGGTCCCCACCTTGCGTAATTTTCCTCATCCTTCTATCCTTGTGGGGACATTTGGTTCTCACAAAGATAGTAATACATGCCAATACAGACACACACACACACATTTCACCCCAATCTAACACACACAAATACACACATACATACAAACACTCTTTCTCCTTATTATCCATTATCCCTACCTCACCTGTAAAGTGTGAGAAAGTGCAGATATGCCGAACTGTTGGTGATCAAGTATAGGGCCCTTCAATTGTCCAAGTTCGTCTTCACAGACACCACAGCCCTAGTGTCTCATGAGCGCCAGAGAGGACCAGAAACCAAGCATGATCCTAGATTACAATGCCACCGAAGGGGGGGTGGAACAACTTGGACAAAGTAGCGGGGTCCTACAGCACCAAGCGAATGACTGCGCGCTGGCCTTTAGGCATTTTTTATAACATAATTGATGTATCGGCCTACAATGCATTCATCATCTGGACGGAGATTTTTCCTGAGTGGAATGTGTCAAAGCTGTACAAGAGGCGCATCTTCCATGAGAAGCTGGGGAAGGCACTCGTGGTACAGCATATACAACAGAGGCAGTGTACGTGTTAGGGGATCGGGATCAGCAAAAAGACATAGTAATCATCTCCCTCATCTTTCTAGGTTGCTGCTGGGGGAAGAAGGAAGTGGAAAAGGTGCCAGGTCTGCATGACGTCAAGATGAGCACGACATGTGCGACGTGCAAAATTCATTTGCACAAAGCATACCGTGACGACTTGTCCCTCATATGCTGTATAGATACACAGATACACACGCACACACACACACACGCCTCGTTCATATTGCTCATCTCTTGTTCATTTTTGTTCATTTCTGGTTCTAAACATTCTAAACATTGCATAAATAAAGATTACTTTCAATAAAAATCCTTATGACTCATTTGGCTTGATTTTAAGTGAACGGGTCAATTTGACCCTGAACAGAAGACGTGTCTCATCTCTAGCAACATCACCCCATGAAAAAAAATGTTTAAAAATGTAAAACAAATTTAAAATTAAATGTTATATAAAACTAGTGTATTTTATATCTAGGTTTTTCCAATATACAGAAAAAAGAGTTTGAACATGTATTTTTTATGAAAAACGAGTGAATTATCCTAATGAAACCATGATCTGTGAGAGGTGAATAACACCATTGCACTGTTTTCCTTTCATAAAGGGAATTAATGAGTAGAACCATGCATTAAGACAGCATGGTTCTACTCATCAAGGTCTAGATTGAAGAGCGTGATAAATAAATCAGTTGAATCAAGTGTTGTAGGGTTGGGCTAAAACAGAAACATACACCAAGACTGGCACTTTTCTGATAAGATTGGACATCCCTGATGTCCCATATATTCAAAACAGAGATGCCCACGTAAGTCCTGAATGATACTGTATCAGCCTGCTGTTGTTTTTCTATTTTGGCAGCAATTTTATATCAGATTAGCTGTGTTTCTTAGTAAAAGGCCATGAGGGTGAATGGAATTTTCTGAAATCTGTGTGTCTTTATTGGCAGACGTGATCTCAGGAACTGGTACCAACCGGTCGCTGACAAACTGGCTTTTAATGTCATATCTGAAGATCTGTGTCTGTGCTGTCGATGTTGCTCTGTTTCATTGAGAGTCACTGTCATCCCCACGCCCCAGAAACCACTGTCACATATTTTTATTTACATCTCTAGTAATGTCAAGACATACCACTGTAAACATTAGTTTATTTTAATAGGAGTGCTTTTTAGTTATTTTGTGCCCTGTCTCATGGTTGGTTTGCTGACTTTTAAAAAATTATTTTAGCGTTACTTGACTTTGACTTTCAATTTTTCCTGTGCAAAATGACCAAATAGACATAAACCCCAAATCTCAATTCTCTGAAATACTGCTTTGTACATGAAACAGCCATTCTTCCCACCGATGAAAATACGTTGATCATGATATACAGCTCTGGCCAATAGCATAAGGGAGGAGGAAACACTTTTTTGGTGAATTCCGGAGGCGTTGGTAAATCTGCAGCCGTTCTTCATATGACCATGTAAATTACAGATAAATCATATTCCCTTTTGTGTTTACAATGGCATGTCATGTACACAAACCGCAGTTGGAGCCGACTGATCCATCACCTGTTCTTTCTTCTCCTTTGCTGTCACCCTTTCATAAAGTAATGGCCATGTGTCGCAGGTCAATGCAGAGGGTTTTCACACAAATGTTTAACACAAGCGAAAATAAGATTAATGATATGCTTGTAATTTTAGATACGCTTTTTCACATGAGACAAAAACTCTTACTCCAGGAGAAATCAAACAGAAACATGGCATGAATTTGTTTTGGCGTTGGTTATTTTGTGATTAATATTGGCAATATTATTTTACTTCGTATTACTAGAGATGTAAATAAAAGATATACCATTACAGTTTTCAGTATTTTAAAAGTACTTTTATACTGTACGATACACAATGTTCCTGTAATCCATTTGTAATTGTACTTGATTTGAATCTTGTTGGGTTCCTAGTATTTTTCTGTTTCGGCCCTTCAATTGTCCAAGTTCGTCTTCACAGACACCACAGCCCTAGTGTCTCATGAGCACTACCAGAGAGGACCAGAAACCAAGCATGATCCTAGATTACAATGCCACCGAAGGGGGGGTGGAACAACTTGGACAAAGTAGCGGGGTCCTACAGCACCAAGCGAATGACTGCGCGCTGGCCTTTAGGCATTTTTTATAACATAATTGATGTATCGGCCTACAATGCGTTCATCATCTGGACGGAGATTTTTCCTGAGTGGAATGTGTCAAAGCTGTACAAGAGGCGCATCTTCCATGAGAAGCTGGGGAAGGCACTCGTGGTACCGCATATACAACGGAGGCAGTGTACGTGTTAGGGGATCTGGATCAGCAAAAAGACATAGTAATCATCTCCCTCATCTTTCTAGGTTGCTGCTGGGGGAAGAAGGAAGTGGAAAAGGTGCCAGGTCTGCATGACGTCAAGATGAGCACGACATGTGCGACGTGCAAAATTCATTTGCACAAAGCATACCGTGACAACTTGTCCCTCATATGCTGTATAGATACACAGATACACACGCACACACACACACACGCCTCGTTCATATTGCTCATCTCTTGTTCATTTTTGTTCATTTCTGGTTCTAAACATTCTAAACATTGCATAAATAAAGATTACTTTCAATAAAAATCCTTATGACTTATTTGGCTTGATTTTAAGTGAACGGGTCAATTTGACCCTGAACAGAAGACATGTCTCATCTCTATTTAGCAATAGAGGTTTTTCTATTAACCTAACCTATTTAGGTTTTTCCAATATACAGAAAAAAGAGTTTGAACATGTATTTTTTATGAAAAACGAGTGAATTATCCTAATGAAACCATGATCTGTGAGAGGTGAATAACACCATTGCACTACATTTTGATGGAATTGTTAGTAATTAGGTACCCAAACAATGTTTATTAGGATTTTTTGGTTTCTGACTACTTTTGGATGTTTAAACATGCACCGGGTCACATTGACCCGGGAACATATTTGCTGTACCTGAAAAATGAACAGAACAGGAGGGTTAATTTATAGATTTTTTTTATTTTGGAACAAAGGTGGGTAAATGCAGTTGCTAAGAGCAGTTCTCAGTTCCCAGCAGCCAGTGCAGTGTTCCACAGTAATGCGACCATATCCATATGACAAAAGGCCAAGAACTGCTGTCTTTATTTATTATATGTGCAATTTCAAGTAGAATAAATTATATGGTGTTGTTACGAGTTGGAGAAGAGGTGTTAATTTTGTATTGTGTGCTGTTTATTTGCTCATGTTGGTGCACTTCTGTTTCATGGTACTGTTTTCAGGCAAGTTTCACGACAAACAAACAAATTGCTTGTGTGCATATATGTAAACACTGATCTGCTTGTCTCACAATTCAGCCATCGTTTGACTATGTTCTGATTACAAGGGACTTGTTTTTCTTTCTTATTCTTCTTATGATTATTCATGATATGTGCGAGTTCATAGGTGGTGTCATTTTTTCGTCATATAGTTTAATACTAGCTGCATGCTCTGTAGTGCATTTGGCGATTATTCTGAAGCTGTGGCTTCCTCATTGGCGGAAATTAGTATCAGCAGAAATAGAGTTTGAATTGAAATAATATGAAGACACCTAAAATGGCAACTTGCAGGCTGGCATAACCATGATTTAATATGAGGAGAAATGATGTAGCAATGGGATTTTAAAGTTAAAATATTTTAAAAATACGCTTAGAATTACACCTGTGCTTACTTTTGTAACGTGATCGGCCACGCCCACCTCAAACCCAGGGAAATCGAACGTGACGTCATATAGGGGAGTCGGAACAGAGCTAGAGCTACGATCAATAACAAAGTAAGCAATATTAACAGAAATATGAATCACAATCTCGACATCGTGGAGCCTCTTGCCAATACTTGTGATAGGCCACGGCGGTCTCATTTCGAGCCTGCAAGGCGCCCAAGGGACCGGAAACAGGATGACAGAAATAACGGGGCACGCCAATAGATGGAGTCGTGGTGTGAGGAGAACCTGTTGCGAACTGGACAGATGTCTTGCGAATGACTCGTGAGAGCTACTCTGCTATGACAATGTTTCTGCTGCTTAACATTGTTTGCTAAGTTAATGCATATCAGGCAGTACCTAAAACGAACAGTTATCAGGTAGAGGCTGCATCCGAAAGCTTATGTTTAGCCAGCAACACCCAGTTAATTGATTGTACTGCAGTCCAATGGTAAATGCAGTCCATTTACCATTTCCATTTACTGGAGCACTAATACAATAATTCCAAATAAAGCATGTTTATTTAAATAAACTATGGGAAATATGCAGACTACGCAGAAGTATAAAACAGCATTAACTGTCTTATATTAGTTACTCTATAGAAAACGGTCCTGACGATAGATAACGAGCGTGCCCACACAATTACTGTATTGTTGCATAATTACCAGTGGGTTGGTTGTAGCCAGCTAGCTAAATAATATCACAGACTGGAGGGTAACTGACACGTGAGTTCAGTACAAATTAACGGTATTTTTTTCAGTCAGTTAACTCAGACTGGACATTATTGTCTTGTGCGGACCACATCTGTACAAATGGCCTAATTATAAAACCAGGGTTAGTTGGCCTAGTGCCATGTCTATGTTACCTTAGCTAACGTTAGCTAGCTCTCCTACTAGTGAAATGGGATGTTGCTAGCTATATAACAGAAGCTTTTAGACGCAGCCTCTGGTTAGCTCTGTTTTGAATTATTCTGGTTTACTGGATCCGTAGGCAGAAGCTAATCGCTTTCTCTAGAACTATAAAGGCAGTTAACTAAATCTAATTATGTGGCCTGCGCATGCTGCAGAAGTATATGCTCAGCCCGTCCGCGAGTGCTGCACACAACGCAAATAGAGTCTTATGCAACAGTCGAAGCTTATATTAAGAGAGAGAAGGTGCTCTCAGTATGGGACAGTGCATGTAACAAAAATACATACCCGGTGAGTCTTTCTCCAACTCAAGCTGTTGGTAGGCATGTGAGAGATCTAATTTGGTAGAGTGCCACCGGCCAGTGTTGTGAATAGATCCTTGGTGTTCGGCAGGGGATATGTCTCCTCCTCCACACTGATTAACTGTGACCTTATAGTCCCCACAGATGCAAATTGACTTGTCTGTCTTGGGTACTACAACGATCGGAGCAGCCCATGTACTGTGGTCTATTTTTGAGATAATGGCAGAATTTTCCAGCCTGTCTAGCTCTTTTTCAACAGTTTCTTTGAGCACGCATGGCACGGGTCTTGCCTTCCGAAAGACAGGTTCGGCATCCGGCTTCAGTGTGATATGGGCCTTGAACTCACGAATAGTGCCGGGCTCCTCAGCAAACACCGTCTCTACATCTGCATCGATACTGCCCCCTGCTGGGGTAATCGAGAATATGTTTGCCCAATTAAGTTTAAATTTCGCCAACCAGTTGCGACCTAGGAGGGCCGGTCTGTCTCCTTTTATGATCACAAGGGGTAAATCTGCACTCTGTTCCCCATATTTAGCATTTACAGTCACTTGGCCCATGAAGGGAATGTTTTCCCCCAAAAAGGTCGACAGCCGCATTTTTCTTTCCTCAAGTGGCAAGTGAGAGAGATTCTCCTTGTACACTATCTCAGACACCAGGGTTACGGCAGCTCCCGTGTCAAGCTGCATGTCTATGCGTTTCCCTTCTAAGTTAACATTGACAGTAATGTCCTTTTTCCCATTGCTGGTTGT
This sequence comes from Anguilla anguilla, assembly GCF_013347855.1. NCBI lineage: Eukaryota > Metazoa > Chordata > Actinopteri > Anguilliformes > Anguillidae > Anguilla > Anguilla anguilla. Next base: position 65,701,458 of record NC_049205.1, read on the forward strand.
GTTTATGGTGTACACCCCAAACAGTTTGTCCTCGTTTCCATGTCCATTTCCATTGGGAGTTGTGTCTTCAGCCACATATTGAGTATGTCCATGTTTGTTTTTGGTTGTACACGCCTGAGCTGTGTCCAACCTTTGAACAATTGTGGCACTTCTCTGTTTTTAACCTACAGACATGTGCTGCATGGTTACCTCCACATTGGTAACATGGCTGGTGCATTTTTGTCACCGTTTTCTGTAGTCTCGAATCTGCAACTGGCCCACTTTTCCAAGCACCCTTGCTTACTTTTGTTCTGTCTATTTTGTTCACAGTTGCAGTTCCTTTCATTTTGCTTGCAAACTCCAGTGTATTTTTCGACGCCATTTCCATCGACAGCCACGTCGCATGCATTTTTAAAGCTAAGCTCTCGTTCAGCCAGCAGCTTCCTCTGTATAGCTTCCACCCTCAAACCACTAACAAATCTGTCCCTCAATGCTTCGTTTAAACGGGTACCGAATTCACAATGCGTGGAAAGTTGTTTTAATGCAACCATGTAATCCCACACTGTCTCGTTCTCTAATTGATTTCTTTTTTGTAATCAAAAACGTTCAGCTATGTCTAGCGGTTTGGGCTTATAATGGACGGCTAGTATTCCACTTAGCACATCTTAAGTGAGGCTGCTAGGCTTACCTGGCATGGTGAGATTCTTTAATAGCCGATAGGCTTCTGCACCTATGATGGACAGGAATACGCTGACCTTTTTGCCATCTTCTACCTCGTTGCAAATCATCCATTGCTCCAGTCTCTCTAGGTACGACTCAAAGTCTTCCTGACCTTTGTATTCGGAGATTTGTCCGATGCAATACGCCATGCTGTTCTCCGCGTCATGTTCACTGTGCAGCCACGCGTTAGCTTGGTTCGTCTTGCTTGCTAGCAGCTAGCTTGTAGTGTAACGTCAATTCCGTCTAGACACTTTTATTCACTAGCTCCGCAATATCTTTAAACCGGGATTCCCATCCTCGTTGCCACTGTAGTATATTGGATGATTATACACGTGATTACATGAAATAACGAGGTCCATCGATAACGTAACTGGCTTGCTTTACATCGGTACACTTCCGGGGCACAACTACAGTTCCTTTGTCTCCAGTAGATGGTGCAAGTATTCCACAGACAAGGTAGTATAGCTATGCAAGTATATGAACAATATACTAAGATCAAGATACTACACCCGGGCTCTTCAGAGAGACTACCCAAAGTAGACACATGACCGCATATTTAACGTTGGCCATCGGTTTGTGAGTCAACCTTTATAACCTGTTATAGCCACAGCCATCTGCCAAAGTGAACTCATATCAGCCGATCATAATCTGTGCGGCGTATGCAGGCACTGGTTGCTAACTACGCGCTTTTAAAGGAGTACCATGGTGGTTGAACGTGACACTTCCCAGTTGTCTTTAGGCAACAACAAAACAAATGTGCATCATTTTTTTATTCTTCAGTCATTTCAATGTACTTTAAAACGTATTTTTCTAAGCCTAAATTTCCCACTATAAAAATTCACCCGAACCGTCTGGGCGTGGTAATGAGAACTGTCAGTTAGCTATGATTGACAGACCGTGCCCCGTTACCATAGCTACCCCCATGCTACGCGCTCTCTTTGGGAGACTGAATTTTCACAAGCTAGCTAGCTTAGTAGTATATCAAGTATCGATAGATAGCTAAGGTAAGGACGTTGACTTATATCAAATTATAATTTTTGCTATCAAGCTAGCCAAGTTAAGATAAAAGCACAACTATAACTTCCTCATAAAAGCAAACTAGCAAGCTAACGTTATCGATAACATTGCCTTATGAAAGCCAACCTCCTAGCTAGCTAACGTTAGCTAGCTAGCTAAATGAATATAACCAGAAATAATCTAAAGGCACTCTAATTTAAGTGAACCTAACGTTAGTCAAATATTTGCATTGTCTGAACAGCAGGACGGTGTGTCCTGTCAGATTTCTTTACGGAGCGTGGAAATGGGAGTGGTTACTGTATTCGTGACGCAGCAAAATGACAACTTTCTCAACCGGTTGAAAATTAAAACGCATATTTCTCCAAAAATACAGAACGGACATATTTAATACTTTGCTCATTGTGTTTCTTCAATGCCTCTTGTGCAAATAGCACATAAAACCGAGAAAGTGTGAAAATCACCATGGTACTCCTTTAAATTCTTGGAAGAGAACTGAGGAACTCTTGCCCTGGCTCTGCAAACACTGGGCTTCTAGCCTCACGTATCTGTTCCTGAACAGCTCCCATTATCTCCACCTGCCATTGCAGAAAAATAAGTGTCAAATCCCCAAAACGTTTGTAATTATGAAATTACACGCGCCTAGAAGCCCAGTTACATCCCATTTCACCAGTAGGAGAGCTAGCTAACGTTAGCTAAGGTAACATAGACATGACTCTAGGCCAACTAACCCTGGTTTTATAATTAGGCCATTTGTACAGATGTGGTCCCCACAAGACAATAATGTCCAGTCTGAGTTTAACTGACTGAAAAATACCGTTAATTTGTATTGAACTCACGTATCAGTTGATATTATTTAGCTCGCTGGCTACAACCAACCAACTGGTAATTATGCAATACAGTAATTGTGTGGGCACACTCGTTAGCTTTCATCAGGACCGTGTGCCATAGAACAACTAATATCGGACAGTTAATGCTGTTTTATGCTTCTACGTAGTCTGCACAGTTCCCGTAGTTCATGTAACTAAACGTGTTTTATTTTGCATTATTGTATTAGTGGTCCAGTACAATCAATTAACTGGGTGTTGCTGGCTAAATATAAGCTTTCAGATGCAGCCTCTACCCGATAACTGTTCGTTTTAGGTGCTGCCTGATATGCATTTACTTAGCAAACAATGTTAAGCAGCAGAAAAATTGTCATAGCAGAGTAGCTCTCACGAGTCATTCGCAAGACATCTGTCCAGTTCGCAACAGGTTCTCCTCACACCACGACTCCATCTATTGGCGTGCCCCGTCATTTCTGTCATCCTGTTTCCGGTCCCTTGGGCGCCTTGCAGGCTCGAAATGAGACCGCCGTGGCCCATCACAAGTATTGGCAAGAGGCTCCACGATGTCGAGATTGTGATTCATATTTCTGTTAATATTGCGTCTTAGCTCTAGCTCTGTTCGAACTCACTTATGTGACGTCATGTTCGATTTCCCTGGGTTTGAGGTGGGCGTGGCCGATCATGTTGCGAAAGTAAACACAGGTGTAATTCTAAGCGTATTTTATTTATTTATTTATTTATTTAACTTTAAAATCTCATTGCTGCATAATTTCTCCACATATTAAATCATGGTTATGCCAGCCTGCAAGTTGCCCATTAAGCAGCACCAAAATAAAGGTTCTTGTGCTGTTTAAGACTACAGCTGAAGCTTTATGTTTCATTTACAAAATTTAGAATTGTGAGCATACTGGAAAGAGTGAATCTCACGTCTGCTTCTGTGTTTACCACACAGGAAAGTCCCACTCTTCATTTCTGCTTTGAATATAGTGCATTCATTCAAACAAAGCAGTCTTTTGCCCATGAACATGGTTATGTAGAACAGGGATACTCAAATCTGGCCCTTGAATCCAAATCCGGCCCAGGTTTTCTTTCCTCCCAAGTAATTAACTGGACAATTGGTGATACCGATTTGCCAAACTGCATCACAGCTGACTCCCAGGTAAAGGGAGGGTGGAAATCCGGCAGTTCTCGGCCCACAAGGACCGTGATTTGAGGAAGAGGGATGTAGAACATGAAACAATTTTGCAAAAAGTTTATAGAGCACATACTTTCAAATGGTACCACACACAAGACAGGTTGTTACAAAAACAAAAGATTGTTGTATAAAATAATGCCTATGTTACTGTCACAGGTAGAAAAGTTTTGCATGATAACAAGCCCCGGTTTTACTTGTTTGTTTCAATAAAGATATTCTGAGGCAAATGAGCGATTTGCCTCAAAGCATTGCTTCAAAATATTCTAGCAGTGGCATCAGAAATTCAGCAGCGCCTGCTCCATGTAGAAGAAATGCTGAACTAAGCTAAGTTTGAACTTCGTGTGAGCTGGTGTAACCCTGTCCTGACAGCCAGAGATCTCATTTTGTATTACTTCTGGTTGTTAATATTTTTCCACTGTCGGGAGATGACCATGGCCCTGAAACCTAATTACCACCCCCTTCAATTACCACCCTCTTCTATTACTACTCCCTTCCTGGGACACATATGTGAGAAGCTCAAAACGTTATATCATTATATTCTGCCATAAATAATAATAAAATGATTTTTAGGTCTCTTCATGACATGACTAATTTTTCCACCGAATTATGGAGAGTAGTATCAAGTAGTATAAGTACCAATATCGGTATCAATAAAATCCTAACGATACCCATCCCTAGGTGGGAGTTGTGTCTCTTTCTCTGTGGGCAGACCCAATGGGTCAAGATGTTTTCACAACATTGCTACCACTGAGAAAGTTGCCTACTGGAGCTTTAATGCTGATATATCATAAACTTTTTTAGTTTATGAGCCAGCTCCCCACTCCAGTCTGTGTTCTCCCCCTCAGAAAGCGCTTCCAGCGACATGGCCCCCCTCGACAACGGAACCCCTCAAACCTCTGCTACCTCCCGCTGACCCCTTGTGAGAACTTCACGGTCACAGGGGGGCTATGGAACTGCCAGTCTGCTATGCGCAAGGCAGACTTAATCTCCGCCTATGCCTCCCTCCAATCCCTGCAGTTCCTTGCCCTCACAGAAACCTGGATCACACCAGACAACTCTGCCACTCCTGCTGCCCTCTCATCCTCCTACTCCTTCTCCCACACCCCCCGGCGATCTGGCCGTGCTGGTGGTACTGGTCTACTGATCTCCCCCACCTGGAAATTCTCTGTTCTCCCCCTCCCTGACCTGACTATATCCACTTTTGAATTCCATCCTGTCTCTATCACCTACCCTGCTAACCTTTATTGTTATTTATCGTCCCCCGGGGCCCCTGGGAAGCTTCCTGGACGAGCTAGACACCCTGCTCAGCTCCTTCCCTGAGGACAGCACACCGCTGATCCTCCTTGGAGATTTTAACATCCACCTAGAAGCCTCCCAGTCTGCTGCCTTCCTACCCCTACTCCACTCCTTTGACCTCTCCTTACAACACTCTCCTCCAACCCACAAGGCAGGCAACCTCCTAGACCTGATCTTCCTGAGGACCTGCTCCAGCTCCAATCTTACGGTTACCCCCTTGTATACGTCTGACCATCATTTCATCTCCTTCTCCCTCCCCCTCTCTCCACATCCTCCCTCTCCCCCTCCCATCCCCACTGTCACTGTCCGCCATAACCTCCGCTCCCTATCACCCTCTTCTCTTGCTCCCAGAGTGACTGCTTCCCTCCCCCCTCTTCAATCATTTTCCAAGCTCCCCACTAACTCTGCATCCTCCACCCTAACTTCATCTCTCTCCTCAGCACTCGACTCCCTATGCCCCTTCGTCCCTAGGCCAGCACGTTCATCCCCTCCCAGTCCATGGATGTCTGACATCCTACGCACCTCCAGGGCCACCCTCCGCGCTGCTGAGAGGAAGTGGGCCAAATCCAGGGACCCATCTGACCTCTCAGCCTATCAGTCTCTCCTGACAGAGTTCTCTTCTGCTGTCACTGCCGCTAAGCCAAAATTCATAACTCCATTTCTAACCCTCGTCAACTTTTCTCTATTTTCTCTTCTCTCCTCAGCGTGCCACCTCCTCTACCCCAGTCTTCTTTCACTGCAGATGACTTTGCAGCATTCTTTGACGAAAAGATTGCAGACATCCGCAGCTCCTTTGCCCCCTCCGCCCCCTCTGCGTCCTCCACCCCCTCTGCGTCCTCCGCCCCCTCTGCGTCCTTTGCCCCCACTGCGTCCTCCGCCCCCTCTGCGTCCTCCGCCCCCTGTTTCTCCACATTTTCTCTCCTCTCAGACACTGAAGTCTCCCAGCTTCTGCTCACTCACCGCCCTACCACCTGCGCCCTCGACCCTATCCCCTCATCTCTCCTTCAAGCAATCACACCAGACATCCTCCCTTTTGTCACCTCCCTCATGAACTCCTCCCTATCTTCTGGATGTTTCCCCTCATCCTTCAAGAGGGCCCACATCACCCCGCTCCTGAAGAAACCCACACTAGATCCTTCAGTCATTCAGAACTACCACCCGGTATCTCTCCTCCCTTTCCTATCCAAAACACTTGAACATGCTGCATCTAACCAGCTCTCTGCTTTCTTCTCTGAGAACAACCTGCTTGATCCCCACCAGTCTGGCTTCAGGCCTGGCCACTCGACCGAGACTGCACTCCTCTCGGTCAGTGAGTCACTCCATGCCGCACGAGCAGCCTCCCTCTCCTCTGTCCTGATTCTTCTAGACCTCTCAGCTGCATTTGACACTGTGGACCACTCTATCCTCCTGTCCTCCCTGGCAGCAACAGGGATCCGCGGCACAGTCCTTGACTGGATTGAATCTTACCTCTCTGACCGTTCCTTCCAGGTTGCCTGGGCGGGTAAGGTATCACCACCCCGTCCCCTCACCACCGGAGTTCCCCAGGGCTCAGTCCTCAGTCCCCTTCTCTTCTCCTTGTACACCAGATCCCTTGGCCCTGTAATATCTGCCCATGGCTTGTCCTATCACTCCTATGCCGACGACACGCAACTCTTTCTCTCCTTCTCCCCATCGGACACACAGGTCCCTGCCCGCATCTCCGCTTGCCTGAGGGACATTCAGAGCTGGACGGCGAATCACCACCTGAAGCTCATCCCGGGAAAGACGGAGCTAATCTTTATTCCTGCTCTATCCTCTCCCCTCCTCGACTTTTCCATTTCCCTAGGGGACACCGTAGTGACATCATCACCCTGCGCCAAGAATCTCGGAGTGATGATGGACAACAGGCTGTCCCTCTCCAACAACATTGCAGCAGTAACCCGGGCATGCAGATTTTTCCTGTACAACATCCGCAGAATCCGCCCCTTTCTCACCACCTACTCAACCCAGCTCCTGGTCCAAGCAATGGTTCTATCCCGCCTGGACTACTGCAACTCTTTTCTGGCTGGACTACCGGCATCTGCCACCAGACCCCTGCAACTCATTCAGAATGCTGCGGCTCGTCTGGTCTTCAACCTCCCCAGACACTCCCACGTAACTTCCCTGCTCACTACCCTCCACTGGCTGCCTGTTATAGCTCGCATCAAATTTAAAACATTGGTCCTAGCATACCAGGCAGTCAAGGGATCAGCCCCAGCATACCTCCACAAGATATTCAAACCCTACATGCCAGCCAGATCCCTCCGTTCTGCTACCTCAGGACGCCTAGCACCTCCCCCTCTTCGCACCTGCACTTCCAGAACACGTCTCCTGTCTGTTCTGGCCCCACGATGGTGGAATGACCTCCCTGTGGAGGTCAGAACAGCTGAGACACTGACCCATTTCAAACGACGACTGAAGACTCACCTCTTCAGGCTGCACCCCTCCCCCTCCCTCCCTTCCCCCCTGTAAATGACTAAACTTAGGGTTGTAACTAGGCAGCTGTTTCGTAGGTGACTAGGTGCATTAACTGTCTTAACGACTACTTGTATTTTTTCCATAGATTGCGTTGTTGCCGTTCTCGTTGTTAGTGTTAATCAGTTTAACCATCAGGGTCCAAGTTGAACTATGCGGTTGTTCCCTGCACTTGGACCGGTACTTCTCTCTAGGGGTTTCGTCATACTTGTTCCTGGTTATGGTTATACACTTTGTTGTACGTCGCTCTGGATAAGAGCATCTGCCAAATGCCTGTAATGTAATGTAATGTAATAAACTTAGCCTGTGGTCTCTCTTCTGGAGAAAAGTTCTGTTTCTTGATTCACTGTGGTGTTCAGTCAGAAAGCAGGGGAACACTTGCCGGAGAAAAATGCTGTTGATGATTTAAGAACTTTTTAAGAAGCATGATTTCTCTCATTTAGAGAGCTTTTTCATGACAGTTCCACTTGGTTCTGGTAAATCTTTCAGCCTTATTTTCACTATTCCAGTACAGTACAAAACACGCCTGTTTTGCAAATCTATATGAAAATCCCTATGATTTAATTCTGTTTGAATTCCACCCTGCAGAATTTGTGTCCCATTCAGGGACCTGGAGCAAAATTTAAATTTCTTTTTGCATACATGTTCTTCCACAGATGTAAAACTCCATTTACTATATCTAACTCTGAGATGGTTGAATATTAATTATTTTCCTTGTGGAGCTAAACCTTCACAACACTAATATGTTCCCTGTGATGACTCTTTGGTGTTGTCTGAATATGCAGAGCTACAGCAGTCATTGATGATGGGGTGCACCTGGCTTGGTGCACCCCTGTTGATAAGAACCTCGCCTTTCATTTCTAGAACTCCCTTCCTTTGTTTCTTGCTTGTGTTGGACAATTTTCTTCGTTTGGTATTCTTTGAAGAACCTACCAAGAGTTTTAATTTTAAAAAAGCTTATGATATTATTGTAGCAAGCCGAGTGCCACCGCTCGTTTAAGAGATGAGAGAGACAAGTTTATTTTTTTGGACGCGACTGCGTCTTTTTTATTTTACGGCCGCCACGTGGCTTTCTGTTCGCAATACACAATACACAATTCACGGCTGACTGTCCGTCAGCTCTTCTTCCGTCTCCAGTCCGTCCGCTTCTGTCTCTGTCGACCAGCTTTTTAAGCGTCCAGGCTCACTGTCGAGGTAATCAGCACATTGTCCATCAATCAAACAATTAACCATCAGTGCTGATTAATAATCCCCAACAGCCGTGGCGCAGAGTTCCGAGAGCCGCCCCGCCCACTCTCTCTCTGCAGCCAACGCAAAACCACGCCCACCCTACCACATTGTCTGGTGTGCCGCCCACCCTACCGCCCGACTTAGGCCGGGGAGCCATCCGGCCGATGACCGACCCCCCCCCCCACCCCCTTCGGGGCGAGAGAGGAAGTCCGCCACCACCATCTGTGCCCTCGGCCTATGAACCACCTTGAAATTAAAGGGCTGTAGAGCCAGATACCAACGGGTGATTCGCGGGTTGGTATCCTTCATGCGGTGGAGCCATTGGAGGGGAGCGTGGTCCGAACAGAGGGTGAATGGGCGACCCAGCAGGTAGTAGCGCAGGGACCCGACCGCCTACCGGATGGCGAGGCACTCCTTTTCTACCGTGCTGTACCTCGCCTCCCGCTGGGATAGTTTGCGGCTGAGGTACAACACCGGGCGGTCGACTCCCTCCGCCTGCTGGGTCAAAACAGCCCCCAGCCCTCTGTCCGATGCGTCGGTCTGCAGGATAAAAGGAAGAGAGAAATTAGGGGTGAACAAGAGCGGCTCCCCGCAGAGGGCTTCCTTTACCCTCTCAAACGCTCGCTGGCACGGCTCCGTCCACTGGACCGGATCTGAGGCACCTTTGCGAGTTAAATCAGTCAAGGGGCTGGTCAGCTGTGAAAACGCCGGAATAAACCGCCTATAGTAGCCGGCCAACCCCAAGAACCTCCTCACCTCTTTTTTCGTCTTGGGTCGTGGACAGGTTGCAATCGCCGCGGTTTTATCCACCAGAGGTCGCACCTGTCCACTTCCCAAGTGGTACCCCAAATACCGTACCTCCACTCGGCCAATCGCACACTTCTTTGGGTTAGCCGTGAGCCCCGCCTGCCTCAAGGACTCGAGCACCGCCCCCACATGCCGCATATGCTGTGCCCAGCTGCTACTGTGGATGATAACGTCATCCAGATAGGCAGCAGCATACTCAGCATGCGGACGCAGCAGCCGATCCATCAGGCGCTGGAAGGTGGCTGGGGCCCCGAACAACCCAAACGGAAGTGTTCGGAATTGGTACAAACCGTCCGGAGCGGAGAAAGTCGATTTCTCTTTGGACTTTGCAGACAAGGGAATCTGCCAATAGCCCTTAGTCAGATCCAGTGTCGAAAAAAAACGAGCCGTGCCCAGCCGATCCAGGAGTTCGTCGACCCTAGGCATAGGATAGGCATAAAAATGTGACACAGCATTCACTTTCCTATAGTCCACACAGAACCGAATAGAGCCATACGGCTTACTTACCAGCACGATGGGGCTATTCCAGGCACTGTGGGACTCCTCTATTACACCCAACTCCAGCATGGCCTTTATTTCTGCCTGCACCAATTTCTTTTTGTGCTCCGGCAGTCTATAGGGACGGGATGGGGTCTGATTGATTGAATTTACTACCTCCGGCCCCAGCTCGTCCCTCTCCTGATCCACCGTTACCACAGAAACAGCCGCCACCTCTTTCCATGCTTTTATTGAGGCTTTAAATTGAGGTGATAAATCTGTTTCGCTCCCTCTCTATCAGCACGCTCCACCTCATAGTCAACCTCCCCAACTCGTCGTGTGACCACGAAGGGCCCTTGCCACTTGGTGAGTAATTTTGTACTGGAGGTTGGAAGTAATACCAGGACTTTATCTCCCGGCGAGAATTGTCGTAGTTTCGTCCCTCTATTGTAGTGCCTCTGCTGACGTTCCTGAGCCTCGAGCAAATTCTCCCGTGACAACCGACCCAGTGTATGGAGTTTTGCTCGCAGGTCCATGACGTATTGCACCTCATTTTTGCTGGGGCTTGGACCGTCCTCCCAGCTTTCTTTAACTAGGTCCAATATTCCTCGAGGTTTTCTACCGAATAACAGTTCAAAGGGAGAAAATCCCGTGGAGGCCTGGGGAACCTCCCGCACTGCAAATAATAGAGGGACTAACCACTTATCCGAATTTCGGCTGTCGTCGTGAATGAACTTTCGAATCATGGACTTCAGAGTTCTATTAAACCGCTCCACAAGCCCATCTGTTTGGGGATGGTATACACTGGTTCTAATAGAGCGGACGCTCAGTAATCCGTATAGCTCATTTAGTGTACGTGACATAAACGAAGTGCCCTGGTCAGTCAGAATCTCTTTCGGGATTCCGACGCGGGAGATAATTTGAAACAGAGCTTGTGCAACACTCTTAGCTGAAATATTGCACAACGGCACTGCTTCGGGATACCGGGTCGCATAATCCACCAAGACCAACACGAAACGGTATCCCTGGGTGCTCCGTTCAAATGGCCCGATGAGGTCCATAGCGATTCTATCAAAGGGAACCTCTATTAAGGGTAGTGGGCGCAAAGGCGCTTTTGGGGTGGCCGGGGCGTTCACTAATTGACATTCGGGACAGGACGCACACCACCGACGTACGTCCGCCCAAATGCCCGGCCAGTAAAACCGAGCCATTATTCGGTGTAGTGACTTATCATACCCTAAGTGTCCCGCCATGGGGTTGTAATGAGCCGCCTGGAAAACCATTTCCCGGCGGTTTTTGGGTACCAACTACTGGGTCGTTTCTTCACCGGTCTGAGCGTCATGACACACTCGATACAACCTGTCCCTAATAATAGAAAAATAAGGGTGCGAGAATACTGCATCGGGGCGCACCTGCTGACCATCAGTCCGCATCACTTGGTCATAGGCAAAGCGTAAGGTGTCGTCCCGAGACTGCTCGAGTGGGAAATCCTCCGCAGGTTGGAATACAGGACCCCGGGGAGTCTCAACCGGAGGCTCGCCTGGGTCCCTCCCCGCCCCGGCCATGTCGGACGGCCCTGCGTCACCACCGTCAACAGCACACACGTCACACTTCCCTATCGGTCGTGATCGCACCCCCAGCATGTTTCTAGAAATCTCCCTAAACCCCGCCCAATCAGTACCCAAGATTAGGGGATGCGCAAGCCGGGAGCTAACCGCAGCCTTCACGATATGCGTTTTTCCCTGGTAACAAATTTCCACGGGTACTACCGGATACTTGTGCACATCTCCATGCACACACCGAATGGAAACCCAGGGTGCCTTTACCAATGCCTCGGTTCGAACCAGGTTTTGTTGGATCAGGGACTGCATAGCCCCCGAATCCAACAGCGCCCGGTGTTCACTCCCTTGCACCCTTACCGGGATGCAGTACGCTCCCTCCTGATCGGGAGCGGAAGTGGGCGGCCAGACCACCCGGACCACCTGCCCCACTTCCATAAGTGGACAATCGCGGAGCAGGTGACCCAGCTGTCCGCACCGCCAACACCCCAGTCCGAGCGTCTGAGGCGCCCTCTGCGAGCCAGAGCCCCCCGCCACTGAGCCTGGACCTGGAGAGGAAATCAGAAAAAAGGGGGTATTAGTTTGAGGGAAGGGAGGGGGCAGAGCCCTGGGGACAGGGGAGGGGCCAGTACGAGGAGGGGATCTCCTCCTGGGCGCCGGTTCCGGCCGTGCTTGCTGCTGGGAGCTGGGGTATAGCGCTAGGTGGTCCTCCGCCAGGGTAACCGCCCCCTCTAGGTTGGTCGGGCGATGGCAGCACACCCAATTGGCCGTTCCCTCCGGCAACCCTTCCAGGAACTGTTCCAGTATGACCTGCTCCACCACGCCCCCGGCGGACCGGATCTCTGGTTCCAGCCAACGCCGGGCCATGTGGGTTAGCCTTTGGGCGTATGCGAAGGGACGGTCATCCGCCACCAGGTTCGCCGTCCGGAACCGGAGCCGGTAATCCTCCGGGCTGCAGCCCAGTCGGTCCAGGATCGCCCTCTTCACGGTCTTGTAATCCGCCCGGGCTCCGAGCGGCAGTCCATGCGCCGCCTGTTGGGCTTCCCCAGTTAAGAGGGGCAGGAGGTGTACTACCCACTTCTTGTGGGGCCACTGGCACGCCTCCGCTGCCACCTCAAAACTCTCCACGAATGCCTGGATGTCATCGTCGGCGGTCATTTTGGGTAGGTGGATCCGGAGAGGGGATCAGGACGGCGGGTCCCGGGAGCTGGTTTCCCCGGCGGCAGCCAGCTGTCGCAGCGCCTGTGTCTGGAGGGAGGCTTGTGCACGCAGCCTCCATCTGCTCTGCGTGTACGGCCGCCTGCCGCTCCTGCATTTGGGCCATCCCCTCCAGCATCCGCGCCAGCACTACGAGAGGCTGCGCCGTCTCGCTCCGGTTTGGGTCCATTTCTGACCTCCTCTCTCTCTCTCTTCCTGCCGTCCCCCCGCACGGGCCACCACTGTAGCAAGCCGAGTGCCACCGCTCGTTTAAGAGATGAGAGAGACGAGTTTATTTTTTTGGAGGCGACTGCGTCTTTTTTATTTTACGGCCGCCACGCGGCTTTCTGTTCGCAATACACAATACACAATTCACGGCTGACTGTCCGTCAGCTCTTCTTCCGTCTCCAGTCCGTCCGTTTCTGTCTCTGTCGACCAGCTTTTTAAGCGTCCAGGCTCACTGTCGAGGTAATCAGCACATTGTCCATCAATCAAACAATTAACCATCAGTGCTGATTAATAATCCCCAACAGCCGTGGCGCAGAGTTCCGAGAGCCGCCCCGCCCACTCTCTCTCTGCAGCCAACGCAAAACCACGCCCACCCTACCACAATTATATACTTAGATTTCCGAAAGGCATTTGATAAGGTACCACATGAGAGACGTGTTAGCAAAGTGAAGACAGTAGGAACTACAGGATGTATTTCAGAGTGGGTTTGGAACTGAATAGAGGGTAGGCACAAAGAGTAGTAGGAGGGATATTATCTGAGCAGAGAGCTGTTGTAAGTGGAGTCACACAAGGATCGGTGCTGGGACCCCTGCTCTTACTCATTTATATGTTATGCTATGTTACGTTATACTTTTGGTAACATTCAAAGTGTGGTCTCTCCTTTTGCCATAGCTATTGAGCTGGCCATGACAAGAAGATATGGTGTTAAAGTTTCTGAAATCCTCCAAGACTGTCATTATTCTACATTCCTGTAAACTGTGTCATGTACCCATCAGCCACCTTTTGGCTGTGTTCTGATTACAAAGGACTTGTTTTTCTTTCTTATTCTTCTTATGATTGTTCATGATATGCGCGATTTCATTGGTGGTGTCATTTTTTCGTCATAAAGTTCAATACGCCCTCAAATTCATTCCTTAGTTTCATTTTTCTGTAACACATACGCAGCAAACGACCAAGGATTCAGTGGAGCTACAAACAGTGGTTAGCACCTCAAGCAGCACCAAAATAAAGGTTCTGTTTATGACTACAGCTGAAGCTTTATGTTTCATTTACAGAATTTATAATTGTGAGCATACTGGAAAGAGTGAATCTCACGTCTGCTTCTGTGTTTACCACACAGGAAAGTCCCACCCTTCATTTCTGTTTTGAATATAGTGCAATTTGTCATTCATTCATTCATTCAAACAAAGCAGTCTTTTGCCCATGAGCATGGTTATGTAGAACATAAAACAATCATGCAAAAACAGTTTATAGAGATCTGAACACACTGATGTGAAAACACTCCTGGGGTAAAGATAATGGAAGCGGATGGAAAATTCTCAAGTAGTGTCGCTTTTCTTTGATAAACATGTCTTAGTGGTAAAGAACTTGAGTAGGTCAGTGTTTAGGACCAAATGCGTTTTCGCTGCTGATCAGCAGGAAAGATGGTCCCTTAGATAGCTGCTGTAGCTGATACAGGCTGAATGTGATCCAGCATATGCTGTGACACTTGCAAATAAACAGTAATGGAAGTGAAACATTTCATTTTCATTTCAGGCATGACAATGAAGACAAAGGATGGAAGTTAGATGATCATACGACCAGACAAAACCATTGCAAATAATGTTTGTGGCATTGTACATACAAATAATCCAAAAAGGTGGAGGCTAAGTGTGGATCAAAAATCAACCCATTACAGAAAAACTATCATGTTTTGTAATATACATGATACAAATAAGCAAATACCCATACATAAATGTAGGTATTGAATAGAAAAAAATAAGCAAGTACTTTCAAATGGTACCCCACACAACTGTTATGATTTATATATAATCTAACACACAACAATGTTAGATTACTTATTAGCTTTTGACAGGTTGTTACAAAAACAGAAGATTGTTGTAAAAAAATAATACCTATGTTACTGTCACAGGTAGGAAGGTTTTGCATGATAACAAGGCCTGGTTTTACTTGTTTGTTTCAACAAAGATATTCTGAGGCAAATGACCGATTTGCCTCAAAGCATTGCTTTAGAATATTCTAGCAGTGGCATCAGAAATTCAGCAGCGCCAGCTCCATGTAGAGGAAATTACATTACATTACATTACATTATAGGCATTTAGCGGACGCTCTTATCCAGAGCGACGTACAACAAGTGCATAGGTTTCATGATGTAGAGGCGCAAAAGAAACACTAGATTGAAGTAAGGATCGTAGTGCCAGAAGTGACCACATCGATCAGGACTCCAACCCTGTAGAGTAAGCTTGTTCAGCAAGCAAGAATCCTACCAAGTACAAACTAGCACTGGAATCACACCTAATCATACAAAAACAATCCTGCCAGATACACTAACATAATCAAATTATCCTAGCTAGGTACAGTGAGCTGAACTATAGGCTAGGGAGGGGTGGGGAGAGGTGCAGCCTGAAGAGATGAGTCTTCAGTCTGCGTTTGAAAGTGGTGAGATTCTCTGCTGTTCTGACCGTCACGGGGAGATCATTCCACCAGCGAGGGGCCAGGACAGACAGCAGACGGGAGCGGGAAGTGCAGACGCGAAGAGGGGGGGAGGTGCCAAGCGTCCAGAGGTGGCAGAACGGAGAGGTCTGGCTGGTGTGTAGGGTCTGATGATCCTCTGAATGTACCCTGGTGCTGACCCCTTAGCTGCCTGGTATGCAAGCACCAAGGACTTAAATTTGATGCGAGCCATAACAGGCAGCCAGTGGAGGTCAGTGAGCAGGGGGGTGACATGGGAATGTCTGGGGAGGTTGTAGACCAGACGCGCTGCAGCATTCTGGATGAGCTGCAGGGGTCTGATGGCGGATGCTGGCAGACCAGCCAGTAGCGAGTTGCAGTAGTCCAAGCGGGACAGGACCATCGCTTGAACCAGGAGCTGGGTTGCGTAGGTGGTGAGGAAGGGGCGGATTCTCCGGATGTTGTACAGGAAGAACCTGCACGTTCGACTCACCGCCGTGATGTTCTGGGAGAGGGACAGTCTGTTGTCCATCACCACTCCAAGGTTTTTTGCGGTGGGTGATGATGACACCACAGTGTCCCCCAGGGAAATAGAAAAGTCGAGAAGGTTAGAGGATGGAGCAGGGATGAAGATCATCTCCGTCTTGCCTGGGTTCAGCTTAAGATGGTGGTTATCCATCCAGCTCTGGATGTCCCTCAGGCAAGCAGAGATGCGAGCAGAGACCTGAGTGTCAGAGGGCGGGAAGGAGAGAAAGAGTTGGGTGTCATCGGCATAACAATGATAGGACAACCCATGGGCAGAGATTACAGGACCAAGAGATTGGGTGTACAGGGAGAATAGGAGGGGACCAAGGACAGAGCCCTGGGGAACTCCTGTGGCAAGGGGGCGAGGTGCTGATACTGCACCAGCCCAGGCGACTTGGAAGGAGCGACCGGAGAGGTAGGACTCAATCCAGTCTAGTGCTGTGCCACAGATCCCCATAGCTGCCAGGGAGGACAGGAGGATGGGATGGTTGACGGTGTCAAAGGCAGCAGAAAGGTCTAGGAGGATCAGGACAGATGAATGGGAGGCTGCTTGTGCGGCGTGAAGCGACTCATTGACCGAGAGGAGTGCGGTCTCTGTCGAGTGGCCAGGTCTGAAGCCAGACTGGTAGGGGTCTAGGAGGTTGTTCAGGGAGAGAAAAGAGGAGAGTTGGTTAGAAGCAGCTCGTTCAATTGTTTTGGATAGGAAAGGGAGAAGGGAGACAGGACGGTAGTTCTGGATGACAGAGGGATCCAGAGTGGGCTTTTTCAGCAGTGGGGTGACGTGGGCCAGCTTGAAAGAAGAGGGGAAACATCCAGAAGACAAGGAGGAGTTCACGAGGGAGGTGACATATGGGAGGATGTCAGGTGTGATGGTCTGGAGGAGAGAGGAAGGGATGGGGTCAAGAGCACAGGTGGTAGGCCGGTGGGAGAGTAGGAGCTGGGAAACATCAGAGTCAGTGAGGGGAGAGAAAGTGGAGAAACAAGGGGAGGGAACAGAGCTGGGGGAGTGGGGAAGGGTGGTGGTGGACGTGAAGGAGCTGCGGATGTCTGCAATTTTCTCATCGAAGAAAACTGCAAAGTCATCTGCAGCGAGGGAGGACTGAGGTGGGGAAGGAGTGCTAAAATGCTGGACTAAGCTAAGTTTGAACTTCGTGTGAGCTGGTGCAACCCTGTCCTGACAGCCAGAGATCTCATTTTGTATTACTTATGGTTGTTAATATTTTTCCACTGTCGCGAGATGACCATGGCCCTGAAACCTAATTACCACCTTGTGGAGGGGTGGTGTGGTTAGGGCGCCATCTGCAGGCGGAGAGGGAGCGGTTTAGCCGACACTGCAACCTCGGGTGTGTGCTATCACAATTAATTGCTAATTGTTTATAGGCTCTGCCTGCAGTGAGACCGGGGCGCTGGAATGAGAATTTTTAAGAAGCATGATTTCTCTCATTTAGAGAGCTTTTTCATGACAGTTCCACTTGGTTCTGGTTAATTTTTCAGCCTTATTTTCACTATTCCAGTACAGTACAAAACATGCCTGATTTGCAAATCTATATGAAAATCCTTATTATTTAATTCTGTTTGAATTCCACCCTGCAGAATTGGTGTCCCATTCAGGAACTTGAAGCAAAATTAAAATTTCTTTTTGCATACATGTTCTTCCACAGATGTAAAACTGCATTTACTATATCTAACTCTGAGATGGTTGAATATTGTTGAATATTAATGATTTTCCTTGTGGAACTAAACCTTCACAACACTAATATGTTCCCTGTGATGACTCTCTGGTGTTGTCTGAATATGCAGAGCTACAGCAGTCATTGGTGCACCTGGCTAAAGTGTGAACTTGGGTAAAGCCACTCATTTTCATGAGAATTCTCTCTTACTTCTTCTTCGTGTTCTCTTTTCAACAGTCAAATGTGTTATTACTTACAGCCTTTGGATTTAGATAATACAGCACTATTGGAAAATGCTCCCACACTCATGCATTTTAATGGGCGTAAAGCAGTTCAGTACAACTCTTTGTTCTTTCTGTTGTAGCTAAGCACTTCGCAGTTTATTTATACTGGCATGTAATGTATGAAGGAGATGATTTGGAATTCTGGTCCCTAATAGCCTCAAAATTCGGAAGTGGGCGGGCTCTGCCATGTTGAGAGCTCACACATGGGGGTGGAGTCAGGGGTCGCTGGCCACTGGCACAGCTTGGAGTTGGTGTTTCATGGAAGGAAATCTGTTCTGAGGGCAGTGCAAAGTTCATTGGTCTTGGTTGATTTTGATTGGTCACATGGTCAAGATGCAAGGCACATGAAAACTTCTTGCCTGTTCTCTTAAAAAAATGATATTCCAGCTAGCATGTAAGAAGGGAAGCTGTGTATCTGATAAACCATTAGATTGTTTGATTAGCTGTGTGGATATATATATAATTTGGCACAAACAGTGTGCAGTATTAAGCTTGATAAAATTTTGCTAAATAGCTAATGATCAAGCCTAGAATACACCCCAATTCTTGTTAACAAATAGCTTTATTTCCTGGGAATTAATGAGCATTACCTTTTAATTAGCGTCAATGAGAAAAATTTAATTAAAGACACTTGCCCAATATCAAGCAAGTAAAAAAAAAAGAATAAGCTAGTTCAACTGTAAATACAGTCTTATGATCATGCTTTAGTAAGCTAACTAATGTTACCTAAGTGGCTATGAAATTATCTACCTACCCAACAGTAGTTAAATGCCTAACAAGCTTGCCTAAAATATAAGGGTAACTACAGGTTAGCGAACTAGTGTTAATGTTGTATTACGTGAAACACAAGTGGTAATGCCTCATTAATTTCCATAAACATTAGCAGGCTAACAATTAACCTCCATTAAACACAAAAATAAAGAGTTCATAAACTGTGCCTATTCCCTACATTAAAGCCAATCAAAATGTTTCTACGCTCAGAAAAAACACATTTCACTACATAAAACACCAATGTGATGAATTCATCACATCTTTATGTGAGATTCTTCAGGAAATTTAAATTTGGTTGTTAAATCATCACAGTCACTTAAAAAGTAATGCCACCTCAGCCATTTTTAAACACAACATAACAGCTGATCAGATGTAGGCAGGTCAACAAAAGGAGGGAAGGGAGGAGGAGACTCTTCCTGTAGAGCCACTCATCTGCAGTTCATCTGGCCTTTAACATCCTCTGGCCAGTCCCCTGCTCATGTGTGGCCACTCCCACTGCAGAAAAAGCACAGACCAGTGAACATGAGCCACATATCAAGCACTTCACCAGCTCATTCTGCTTAAAGAACTGCTTGTATGTAGACAGAAAACATAGGTATTTTTATGTTATTTGATGTCAATGCAGTTTATCTTTTGTATAAAGTTTTTGGTAAACTGTTTGTTAAATGTATCTTTTATTCGAATATTATTTCTATGAGATTATAGATGTTATATTACCTGGAATGTTTACATGGAAATGGCGACTTGTTTCTTGTAGGGATCATTTGGATCAAGGTATCCTTTAGTCTTGATCCAGTGTTCAAGTTTTTGTACAGTTTCTTGTTTCATGAGATCTGTTCTGCTTTCCAGGAGTTTGAACCATGTGTTTACCATTTCTGTAGCATGCTCTGGAAAACTGTCCTCAAAAGCATCCAATCTGGGCAAGCTCATGTCTTCATTGTTAAAATATGTTCTTTCCAGCATAAATGTTGGCATGGCACCTAGGATCGTCAGTTTGAAGGTGCCCTCAACATCATCCTTGGTCATGGTTTGAGCCAATAACTTCTTGAGCTCTGGAGATTCTACAGTTGGGAACTTATGATATCGCTCATATGGTGCATAAACAACTGGAAGCTTACATTCATTATAATCAGACAAGTCTGATGCAACCTCAAACATCACTTTACTTAATTTGCTCCCTGTGTTAAAATGCTCAGCTGTTAATATGCTGTTCTTTGGTGGTCGATTATCTCCATTTGTGATTTTTACAATTGTCCCAATTTTATTTTTTCCCCCTTGAGTCTGCAACAGGATCTGGGCTGTTGTTTTCTCACTTTGATCCTTCAGGTTGTTCAAAAGTTCTTACCTTTTCTCTTTTAGTTGATCTGCTTCACCTGATTGAACATTCTTTGATATGCGATAGGACCCCACTACGAGTGCTTTAATCCAAGCTTTCCGTTGGATGAAAGACTCAAAGTGGATTGGTTTTTCTGTGAGGGCCCCAGCCTCTGTAGATCGCAGGTCAGTTGCTGCTGAAGCAATGTCGTCGTCATTAGAGTCTGGTTTCATGCCTCGTGCCATAGCGCGATACAGCTTTGAGTTTTTCATCTGTTTCTTTAAACCTGTGCTCACATATTCGCCAGTTTTATCATTTACCTTGCTTTTGACTTTACTCACAATGTGACTGGAGCACTTCTGGTGGAACAACTTAACTAAAGCTTTTGCTAGTAATGTGGTGATGCTGTCAATTATTTCCTGTCTGAAGTCATTCAGCATCTTGTTCTTTGAATCTGACAGGTCACTTGCCATCACATTCTGAGGACTGGTTCTTTTCTTTAGAAAATCTTCCAACCCTTTACACAGACCTGTGAAGTATTTGTCTGCGAGGGTGACCACTGCATGTACAGCATCTTCTGCCAGTACTCCCATATGGGCCACTTGAATAGCAGTCAGAATAGCTTTTGTTTTTCCTCCAGCATCTTCCTTAACAGTGTCAGTCACATTTGAGATGGATGAGCTAAGCTGGTTTTGCCAAGTGAGGTCTGCAGAAAATGGCTCTAATGCAGTGCCACTTAGCTCTGTGAAAACGGTGAGTAATTTAGTCTTTATTATGTTGTCTGTCAAAAGGTCATTAAATTCCTGTTCATTTTCAATGTGAGAGAGTATAATTGAATCTGTTAATGCATGCAGGGGATCCTTTCCCATATTAGACTTCACTTCATCACAGATTCCCTTTCTCACTGCCTTTTCTATTTCCTCCAGTATTTTACTAATTATTGCATTCTCTGCCTTCCCAATTCCATATCCAACTGTTTCCTGTATGATTTTTTTAGCAGTGACTTTTACGGCATTCTTCATATTGGTCTTCATAACAATACTAAAGCCCTCTTTAGCCTGACTGGCAAAGAACTTTGGCATTTAGCTGTTTGCCAAATCCCTTAATTAACATTTTAGAAGCTTTGAAGCCCTTCAAAACCAGCTTTCCAATTCCAAACCCTATGAGAGATACACCAATAGAAATGGCTTTATCTATTGCCCATGACTTCCAGCTGAATTTTCCTGTTATCATAGACTCTATGCCAGTGATACAGTCTGAGATTCCTTCAGCGATGAGCCCCATACTGACTTGAGCTAGTGTCCCAAATGTAAATGCAGTGAACTGGATCCTGGCAGCGACCGGTAGCCAGTGGAGTGACAGTTTTGTAGTGTAACCCTAATGTTCCATAAGTTTTTTGTGTTGTATGAATTGTTTCCCTTTGTCATAACATTATTCACTTATTCATAGAATGAACTCAGCCGGCTCAATCTAGGACCCTGAGGAGATAGGTTGGAGGGAAGGGGAGGAGTTCAGAAAATGGAGGGAAAGAGTAGAAAGAAGAAGGGCGTGGCTGGTTAAGGTAGAGAGAGGGCATAATCGTCTAACTAAGTTTGAAGAACTTTGTGAGGATTATTTGGTTCTTTGGATTGCCATGACTGTTGGATTCAATGGACTTGTTTTCTGTGTTTGTTTGACGCTCATCTTGGGACCCTACTAACGGTGGAGACTCCAGATAAACACAATCCACATAGAAAAGGTCTATTTTCATTCCAGCTCAAAAATTCACTATATCGGTAGCCTAATCAGTGAATTTTTCCCCTCTAAAATCGGTATCGGTGTCATGCCCCCGTGTTTCGGTTGTCATATGGTTTTCCTTGTGTTCCGGTTATTTCTGTTCCGTGTGCTTTGTTCCTCACCATGTCTTTGCTTTTCCCCACAGGGTGGGCATGATCTCTCCCCATGCACTCCCTAATGACTTCCAGCCCTCAGCCATTTTCACACGTGTTCAGGTCGCATTCCTCACACCCTCCCTGATTAATTCCAATTAGCACCAGACTATAAAGCCACACTTTTTGTTTCTGTCTTTGCCAGATCGTTGATTTGTTGCCCAGCGTCACACCTTGCAATCGTGTTTAAAACCTAGCCTAGCCCTATTTTCTATACCCCGTTTCCTCTGCACCTTCCTCGGTTTCCTCACCTTGCACTGTTCCCTTGGCCACTGATTGTTTGTTCATGCACCTTGTTCACTGTTCCCCTGTCTGTCGTACCCACGCCAAGCCGGATCCCGGACCTCCGCACCTACCCTCACGGTCCCTGTCCCAAGTCTGCCCTGGTTCCTACCGCCCTCTGTCTGTACTCAAATAAACCCCTTTTTGAATTCCATCTACTGCTGTCTCTGAGTCCTGCATTTGGGTCCAGTCCGGCTCCTAACAATCGGTCTCAAAAATCCCATATCTACAGTTTTCATTTCGCTGAGACATTTTTTGGTCTGCGAATTTGGATTGTATATATCTTAACTTTTACTTCGGAGT
The DNA here is from genome assembly GCF_013347855.1 of Anguilla anguilla. Taxonomy (NCBI): domain Eukaryota; kingdom Metazoa; phylum Chordata; class Actinopteri; order Anguilliformes; family Anguillidae; genus Anguilla; species Anguilla anguilla. The sequence goes on from NC_049205.1 coordinate 65,724,009, forward strand.
CTTGTTTTGTGGCATATACATCTGGGACTTTGCTAAGGAATCCTTACTGGGGAAACTGAAATTACAAAAAAGGTGGAAGGTTTGCATGGCATGGATGTGAACAATACTGGCGTTTGTTGAATGTTTTTGTTGCTGTAAGAAACCCAGGGATTAATATACTTTGATGATTATTGAGTCCTTTATAATTTCTGTGAGCAACTGTAGCAGAAAGTTAGAGAAACATTATAGTACGTTGAAAACATGTTTTTCATCAGATATTATTTCTTTTTGTTCTGTGTTTGTTATGAGTAAGTGATAATAGTATGTCAATGCATGCAAACACACATAGCCTACATTCTGAAAGAAACACATAGACATGGATTCAATCATTTCTCCTTTACCATGAATGACAAATAAATGAAAGCGTGTGATATTTTCACATGGAAGTGTTTAAATAGCCTATTGTACAAGACATACCTACTAATTGTATGATGGTAGAGGATCTATAGGGCTAGCTAACATTCCTTTGGAAATGTGGCATTGCAGGGTAGCTACAGTAGCATAGTTAAAAAGTAGTTATCAGTACAGGTGCAGCGGTGATTGTGAACCGTTTTTGTTTTAAAGAAAATCAATATACCTGGCGTGAAGTAGTCATTATCTTGTGTTAATTTCTATTCAAACTGTAACTCTCCAACCGGGCTGAATTTGAACGCAGATTTTGGAGCTTAATTTCTGAGGCATCTGTACCTGTACTAGTGTTACACACTTGGTTTGTCGTCTCATTAGCTAGGTAGCTAAGGTAAACTCGGTTAAAATGCCGAAAACGGAACTGCCTGCATATGAAAATTAGAGCTGCCGCAATTAGTCGACGTAATCGATGACGTCGACGCTGAAACGACAGCGGAAGCAGCGGGTAGAGGTGCTGCTGCTTTGAGTAAATCTCGAATAAAACCAGAGATCACATCTGTCGATGGCAAAATCATTGTGGAAGATGAACTTTTAAACTTCCTCGCCATAAAAATGAAAACTCTGAGCCAGGACGACATTATTTTACTGGCTGCGAACCACTTCGGGTCGGAGTGGGTTGAGAGTTCCAAGAAAGTTCTTTTCGAACTCTGTCCAAGCTCCACTCAACGCTTTATAGTACGTAAAGGGCCCCAAAAAGACATAAATAACGTTAAGAGTTGTTTGAAATTACTTAACAAGGTAACATCCCTCGCCTTGTGTCTCATTACTTAGGCGAACTTCCGCCTGTGACTTTCAACAGCCTTGACGTTTCTTGCCTGCTTGGTGAAATCGAACGTCTAGGCACGGAAATTTCTACCATGAAGCAGGCTATGTTTGTGCAGACATATCTGCGATGATCTCCGTATGGTAACAGCGGATATAAACCAGCGTTTGTGCGCGATTGAGCAACCTGGTCTAAGCAGAGGGGGTGTGCCCAGGAATCCCCAAATCAGCGAGGAGGCCCCGAGCCGGGGTGTGAGAGTGTAACACAGGCGCTTGGAGCCTCGGTCCTGGATACCTGTGCAGCGGATGGAGCCTCGAACGTGGAGCTGAATGGCGGCGCAGCTGGATTAACGGTCACCTATGTGGAGCCGTGTAGTAAAGGAGGGCCGCCATCTAAAACACGTCACTGGAAATGCTACCATACCGTCCAAACCCCGTCTGAATCCTCACAGAGAGAAGAAGACATTGTTGGAACCAGCGCTGGGGGAAATATACAAGTTATAAAGGCTGAGCTGGTGAGTGTTTTCGCTACAAAATTCTCACCTGACTTAGACTCGGAGACACTGGCTATTTACGTGAAAGACAAACTCCACCGCGGTGTAACCTGTCAAAAGATAGACACTGCTCAAAGTCGGTTCAGCTCTTTCAAAATAACCGCCGAACGCAATGGGGTTGGCGGAAGGAATGACCCACAGCTTTGGCCAGAAGGGACTTTTCTATGAGCCGCGCAAACCCAGGGCTACCGCAGGGCTAGTGGATGTAAAAACCCTTACTGCTGCAAGGAATGTGCGTGTGCCTGAAGCTGGGGCATCTGCTACAATGTAGATATGATCGTGTTTCATAACAATTAGAGTTGTGTCATATAACTGGCATAGCTTGCGCTTAGGACAGAGTGCTGGGGATAAAGTGCAACGCATTGTTATTGACAAGCTCCTGGAGAACATTTATATTTTGTGTATACAAGAAACTTTATTAGCTAAACAAGACCTAGATAAACTTAATTCTGTTAATATTGATTTCCATGGGGCAGGGGTGTCCACAACAGATCTGAGCATGGGAATAGTAAGTGACAGAATACCTGAGGGGGTGGCCATTCTCTGGCATAAGAAATATGATCCACTGATCAGTGTGATTAGGCTAGAGGTGGACTGGTGCAGAGCAATCTAATTTGTACATAATAAGAATGTTTTTATAATCTCTCTCTCTCTCTCTCTCTGGACATGGAGCCGATTTTTTTTTTTTTCCTAATACGAATAATAACGAGCAACTTCGGGTAGAATAAATATCTGTTTCCATCGCATTATTCGTGCTTTTTCGAATACAGTATTCGGATTCGGACACATCCCTATAATGTATGATAAAATTGTGAATTGTCTAAATAATGCCAGTAAATCATTCTGCCACAAAAGGGGTAAACAACATAATCTCAGGCCAGGATGGAATGAATATGTGTCTGAACTCCATTTAGAGGCCAAAGAAACTTTTAAAAACTGGGTTTTATCAGAGTGGCCCAGAGTGTGAAAACAGGAAACACGCAAATGCTAGATTTTAATATGCTGTGTGCTTTATTAAAAGAAATGAGCAGGCCATGAGGGCAAACTCCATGGACAAAAAGCTTCAGCAGAATAATGTTTATGAATTCTGGAAAGAAGTTAAGGTTATCACTAACAGTAAGATGCCCTTGCCATCCAGTATTGATGGGGTTACTGGGTCTGAAAATATTGCTGAACTGTGGGGAAAACATTATAGGGATATTTTTAACTGTGTTAAGAGTGATGAATTTAATGTTGGTGATGTTTCTAACAATAATTGTGTGGTTATTAGACCTGATGAAGTGTCCTATGCCATAGAGAAATTGGCAGTTATGTTATGTTATGTCAGTTATGTTACACACATATACCTGGTTATACAAACTTGACAAGTAGGCTACACCTTTTTAACTTGCCAATGTCTCTTCTGCTATAGAAGAACAAAAATCTAGAAACAGTCTTAACTAGCTAACTTCACTTTTTCATTGGGTATATTAATCTGGATGTTATCTTTTACTTAAGCGGTATATGTGCAAAGCAGTGGACCTTTTTTGGCATAAATGACTCCATAAGTAGGTTTTGATATCATCCACTGACACCTGCATTAACAGTGTTTCCTTATTAAAAGTATGAAACAGTACATATTATTGTCCTGGTTTGTTGGACTGTAATTTTTTTTTCAGGTTTTCTCAAATGTAAGCACATTTTTTTCAAATAACACACCATTTCTTCCAGAAACTTGTAAAATTAAAACATCTTTTGGTATCCACATATGTATTTATGTGGTTTGCAGAGGAACAAAACAAAAAAGCTGAAAAAAATACTGAATCCTAGCTTATTCCACACAGAAATCCAAGAATGGCCTGGACAATATTATTGGCACCTTTTTAGAAGCTGCAAGAAATAATTGGATTTCAAGCAGGTGATTCACATTGAACTCACCTGTAGTGAGTCACAGGTGCCTGCAATCTAATAATCACTCATTCAACCAGTTTAAATGGAGCAAAGTACTCATTCTGCTGTTTTGTGTCACTGCATTTACCACACTGAGCATGGAGAAAAGAAAAGAAAAGCAGAGAATTGTCTGAGGAAGTCAGACATAAGATCGTAGCCAAGCATGGAGAATCTCAAGGCTACAAGTCCATCTCCAGAGACCTTGATGTTCCTGTGTCCAACGTGCGCAATGTTATCACGAAGTTTATGTGTGGCCTCTTGTGGCGCAGCTGGTAGAGCGCTTACCACATGCTCATTGGTGGTTCGAGTCTGACCGCACAACATTTTCGCACGTCTCTCCCTCTCTTCCCCGTTCTTCCTGTCTCTCCACACTGTCCTATCCAATAAAAAAAAATATCTTAAAAAAAAAAAAAGAAGTTTAAGGCCCATGGTACTGTAGCCAACCTCCCTGGAAGAGGACGCAAGAGAAGAGTTGACCAAAGATTGCAGTGAAGGATTGTTCGAATGGTGGAGAAAGGACCTTGGACAACTACTAAACAGATTTAAGCTGATCTTCAGACACAAGGTACAACCGTTCTATGGTAGGAGACCCAGGAGGACCCCACTGCTGAGAGAGAGACATAAGAAAGCCCAGCTGGAGTTTGCCAAAACACACCTGAACAAGCCAAAATCCTTCTGGGAGAATGTCCTGTGGACAGATGAGACCAAATTAGAGCTTTTTGGTAAATCGCATAAACTCTGTTTACAGGGAAAAAAATGAAGCCTTCAATGAAAAGAACACTGTCCCAACAGACAAACATGGAGGAGGCTCACTGATGTTATGGGGTTGCTTTGCTGCCTCTGGTACTGAGTGCCTTGAATCTGTGCGTGGCATCATGAAATCGGGAGATTCACAAGGTATTTTGGAGCTTAATGTTTTACCCAGTGTCACAAAGCTGCATCTCCATCGAAGGTCATGGCTCCGTCAGCAGGACAATGACCCAAAACACACATCAAAAAGCACCCAGGAATGGTTCAAAAGAAAACCCTGGACTGTTCTAAAGTGGCCAGCAATCTAAATCCCATTGAACATCTATGGAGAGATCTGAAAATAGCAGTTGGAAGAAGGCACCTTTCCAATCTGAGAGAACTGGAGCAGTTTTCAAAAGGAGAGTGTGCCGAACTGCCAGTAGAGAGGTGCAGGAATCTCACTGAAGTCTGTAGGAAGGGCTTGACAGCGGTTATTTTCTACAAAGGCTGTGCTACAAAATATTAATCTAGGGTGTCAATAATTTTGTCAACGACATTTCGGTTTATTTTATGATTTAAAAGGATATGTTAAGTTCTGAATCAAAAACAAAGTTTCTGTACTATTAACAGTGAAATAAAGAATTGTGGAGACCAAATACTTTTGTCAATTTCAACTTATTTTACAGACAATTGAGTTTTTTTTTTTTTTTAAATGTGCAAGGGTGCCAATATTTTCAGCCACAACTGTACATTGCGTATTATAGCACAGCTGGAACACTGTATTGACCAATCAGCACCAAGGACCAGAACTATCCATTTTATAAAATGATGCACGACACAGGAATATCAGCCTATCAGAAACCTCAGCCTTTATTCATGCATACATACACATGGAACTAACTTCTTTATCTTCCGCACAAGACAAGTAATCAAAAAGGTAATCTTTTCTCTGATACACGCAAGCGTGTGGCACACACAGCCCCAGGCCACGTGCACCGGTGCCGCTGTGATCACACACCACTGAGTGACACCCACCTGACATCCCCCTTCTTGCCTGCAAGTAGACCCCACACCGCGGATGCCCCAATGTCCAACACCTTCATGGCAAGGCAAAAGCACACCACCCAATGTCCAGTTTTCCGAGAACAGCCCCAGTAGTGACCTGCGGGGGTATAGTCTCCCTTCAATACCTCTGCCAGTGTGCCCTTTGTCCACCCGCCCCGACTGCAGGCACCTCCTACCAGCCCAGGGGTCCTCACATTGTTTGGCTCCTACCAGCTCAGGGGTCCTCACACTGTCTGGATCCTACCAGCCCAGGGGTCCTCACACTGTCTGGATCCTACCAGCCCAGGGGTCCTCACACTCTGGCTCCTACCAGCCCAGGGGTCCTCACACTGTTTGGCTCCTACCAGCCCAGGGGTTCTCACACTGTTTGGCTCCTACCAGCCCAGGGGTTCTCACACTGTTTGGCTCCTACCAGCCCAGGGGTTCTCACACTGTTTGGCTCCTACCAGCCCAGGGGTTCTCACACTGTTTGGCTCCTACCAGCTCAGGGGTCCTCACACTCTGGCTCCTACCAGCCCAGGGGTCCTCACACTGTTTGGCTCCTACCAGCCCAGGGGTCCTCACACTGTTTGGCTCCTACCAGCTGAGGGGTCCTCACACTGTCTGGATCCTACTAGCCCAGGGGTCCTCACACTGTCTGGCTCCTACCAGCCCAGGGGTCCTCACACTGTCTGGATCCTACCAGCCCAGGGGTCCTCACACTGTCTGGCTCCTACCAGCCCAGGGGTCCTCACACTGTCTGGATCCTACCAGCCCAGGGATCCTCACACTGTCTGGATCCTACCAGCCCAGGGATCCTCACACTGTCTGGATCCTACCAGCCCAGGGATCCTCACACTGTCTGGATCCTACCAGCCCAGGGATCCTCACACTGTCTGGATCCTACCAGCCCAGGGGTCCTCACACTGTCTGGATCCTACCAGCCCAGGGGTCCTCACACTGTCTGGCTCCTACCAGCCCAGGGGTCCTCACACTGTCTGGATCCTACCAGCCCAGGGGTCCTCACACTGTCTGGATCCTACCAGCCCAGGGGTCCTCACACTGTCTGGCTCCTACCAGCCCAGGGATCCTCACACTGTCTGGATCCTACCAGCCCAGGGATCCTCACACTGTCTGGATCCTACCAGCCCAGGGATCCTCACACTGTCTGGATCCTACCAGCCCAGGGATCCTCACACTGTCTGGATCCTACCAGCCCAGGGGTCCTCACACTGTCTGGATCCTACCAGCCCAGGGGTCCTCACACTGTCTGGCTCCTACCAGCCCAGGGGTCCTCACACTGTCTGGATCCTACCAGCCCAGGGATCCTCACACTGTCTGGATCCTACCAGCTCAGGGGTCCTCACGGGGCCCAACGCTGTCTGGCTTTGCTGCCTCCACTGGCTCCCCGCTTCCTGTCTGCTCATGCATGGAGGTGTCTTGCCTGGTGAGCCCCTCTGCATGATGTTGGATGTCTTGGCCCATTCTGGACAACATCTGCTCCACTGACACCACTGTGCTAGTCCATGACCAGCTTCCAGCAAGTGGCCCTGGATTCCCTGGCTTCCAGTGGAGCCACCACTTCACCGCCAGGTCCCACCTGCACCCCTCCTTCCAGAGTTGCCACATCCTTTGCCCAGAGCTGTAATTCCTGCCTGCCCTTTCTACTCTGCTCCAGGAGGTTAGTCATGTTAGTGTCTGGCACTGTTTTTTCCATTAACAGAAATCACCTGGCCTGTAACAAAAGACAAGCTTTCAGTATTTAGAATTTCTACAACAGGGTTCTGTGTAAAGTCCACACTACTCGATTTCTGTACCATCCCAGGAAAACATAAAGGAAAGATTAAAATTTTCATTTGCGTACACTGCTTATGAAAAAATCTTGTGAAATTTGCTTGTTTACTTGTGTTAATTAAAATATTCACGTGGAAAGAAAATGTCATGTGAAATTAACATTTTCACATATAATTGGCGTGTGTCACATCTGAATGAAAATATCCACATGTGAAAGTAGGTCACATGAAGTCTTCATATGGTAGTCTTCATAGGTCACATATGAAATCTTCAATGTGAATTGCATGTTCATGTATGATTAAATTTTTACACTTGTGAACTACAAATTTCACATGTGAAAACAAAACCTGTTACTTGAAATAAATAGCATAGGTTACCCTTTTCCATTCTCATCTTATAAGTGGGGTTATTTTTACATTTCTCACACAGACTCTTCACATGTTGCATGTTCAAATGTGAATTTCACATGGTTTTTTCATAAAGGTCCTTGCATAAAAGATGATATGAAGTTAAATTTTCCACCATATTCCCTTTCTGTGATACTGCAACTACAGTACAATTTACATTTATAAAATGTACAAGTATTTACATTTACACTCTTATCCAGAAAAATGATTATTTTTAAATTATTTTTTGAAATGTATTTATATTTGTATAGCTGGATATTGACTGAAGCTTTTGAGTACCTTGCCGAAGGGTACAGCAGTAATGTGCTACATGGTAATCAAACCTGCATCCCCTCAGCAACGAGGCCAGTTCCCAAAGCTTTACAGCTCTAAACCGTGTCTAATATTTATTCATAGGTCCTCTGATTGTGCTGTTTCAGGTCTAATGTCTCAGATCTCATAGGTCCTCTGACTGTGCAGTTTTCTCTCTTGTCCAGTGGTGGTAAACCACTCCATGGCATTCCAGTACTTTGCAGAAAAGTATTATCCCTCAACATTAATCTCAGATTCCTTGTTTTATTTCAAATCCAGTGTGCTGGAGTACAGAGCCAAATCACTGTTCCAGTACTTTTGTGACTGTATCTCTATAAAAAATTACTTAATCTTTTTTTCTTTCTTTTTTTTTGTTGAAAGTTTTGCTGTCATCAGATTCATTGCGGTGTTCAGTCAGATGACAGGTCAAGAAAATGGATCAAGAAGTATGTTTGTATGAGTCTTCATTTACACAAATTAAATCATTGTTCTTGGTTTTCGGGAAGTTTTTTTGCCTCAGTACAGTATTTTCAGTATTCCTCACAGTTCAGTTAATTACAAAACAATTATGATTTAAAAAAATATATGGTAAACTATATGAAAATCCCCATTGTCCAATGCCACGTGAAGCCCACCCTGCTGGATTTGTTTGAAAATGTTATTTTGCATACATGTTCTTCCACAGATATAAATGTAATTTTACATTTACACAATTTACATTTATGCTTTTTCCCAAACACTCTAATCCAGTGAAATATTTGTTTGAAAATTATTTATTGTGAAAACTTATATTTGAACACACAATCCATTTGTACAGCTGGATATTAACTGAAGCTATACAGTTCAGTAATCATTACCCTTGTCCTTGGCATGGAGTACTGTAAAAAGTGTACATAATGCTTTTTCTATCCCCATTGCTTTGTATTGCATAATATCTTGCCTTTTTGTTCTGTATAGTATGCTGTCATATTGTCATTTTGAACTATGCAATGTTTGTGTCCTGCCATGCACCTGTAATGCCTTTAGTGATGTTCCTGCCCAGGGACTACAGATGCAAATTCTCTACTTTGCTAACTCCGGTATAACTACTATGTCACGCAAGGTGTCTGTTAAATAACTAATAAACTAAACTAAGCTATTAAGTACCTTGCCCAAGGGTACAACTGTAAGCCTGTATCCTCCGAGCTCCCCAAGCTTTGTATTACATGGCTGTGTAATTCTTTGTTTGGCTGTAAACTGTCTTACATTCCAGACTCGTGTCCCTGCAGTTAAGACTGTATTTTGACGAAGTCACAAATATTACCGGAACATTTTCTCTTGGCTTTCTTTGAGTTCTCTCTTCTGCAGTCAGGTACGATTTCAATGACATTTTGCTTGTGAGAATTACAGTATTCAATTCGATTTTGATCTAATTTTTATTTGGGTAGCTAATTTTTATTTTGCAACGCAAATTGTGACATAGCAGCTTTACATAGGCCCCAGGCCTTGAGACCTCCTCAGAACAAGCCTAGGGCAACAGCAGCAAGGAGCAACTCCCTGACTGACAGGAAGAAACAGCAGAACCCCACTCAGAGGGGGAGTCCATCTGCTTCACGGCCACACCAGGCAGCTAATTAAGCTAACAGCTCAGTACATTGAATATCATACATAATAGTCTTATTATTGGCTTGAGGGGAGCTGGTCTGGCTCTTGGCATAAACTGGAAGGAGGACAGGACAGGCAGAATAGCTGAACTGGAAGTCAGGATTTGCTGCTTGAGATACAGTTCCAGAGAGGTGCCTGGATAAGGGAGAGGAAACCGAACAGAAAAGTTGTTAGTGGACAGTAGAGTGATTGATGAATAAAGCATTATCGTTAATATCGATCAAATTTATGTAATTCTGACAGATAAGCTCTCTCCTGATTCAGGTCTTATCCACTAAAGCCAGCAAGAATGACTGTGTCAAAGATGGCAGTTAAATTTAGAAGGCAAATAAATAGATATAGCTATTATCAGAGGAGAGGAGTAGATCATTTAGCACTTTGAGAAGAGCAGCCTGTGCAGTGATGAGGTATTGTGATTATACACTGCACCCTGACCACACACCTCTACACACTGCTCCCTGACCACACACCTCTACACACTGCTGTCTGATTACACACCTCTACACACTGCTCCCTGATCACACACCTATAGAAACTGCTCCCTGATTACACACCTCTACACACTATGCCCTGATCACACACCTCTACACACTGCTCCCTGATTACACACATCTACACACTATGCCCTGATCACACACCTCTACACACTATGCCCTGATCACACACCTCTACACACTATGCCCTGATCACGCACCTCTACACACTGCTCCCTGATTACACACCTCTACACACTATGCCCTGATTAAACACCTCTACACACTGCTTCCTGATTACACATCTCTACACACTATGCCCTGATCACACACCTCTACACACTATGCCCTGCTCACACACCTCTACACACTATGCCCTGATCACGCACCTCTACGCACAGCTCCCTGATTACACACCTCTACACACTATGCCCTGATCACACACCTCTACACACTATGCCCTGATCACGCACCTCTACGCACAGCTCCCTGATTACACACCTGATTACATGCCTCCCCGTCACTACACCCTGATTAGACCTCCGCAGACAACAACCTTATTAAATGTCTTTTTGCTGGCTGCTCACTGATAGTCTCATTATTTATGGCATGTTGCAGAATATACAGTAGCAAGAATAGGTTTGTGAACACTTTGGAATTACATGGATTTCTGCATCAATTACTTATTAAATGTGGTCTGATATTCATTTAAGTCACAACAATAGACTAACACGATCTGCTTAAACTAATAACAAACAAAAAATTATTGTCAATACTGAATGCATCATTTAAACATTCACAGTTCAGGTTGGAAAAAGTAGGTGAACTTTTAGGCCAATGACTTATGCAAAAGCTAATTGGAGCCAGGTGTTCCAGTCAATGAAATGAGATTGGAGGTGCCCTGTCCTATGAAAAAGGCTCACAAAGTTTGGTTACCGAGCCCTGATCAAAACCATTTTCAGAGGGCCTTAGCAGAAGAGAAGAGATGCATAAAGCTGGAAAAGGCTTCAACAGTATTTCTGAAAGGCTTGGGTGTACATCAATCCACAATAACACAAGCTGTCTACAAATGTAGGGAATTCAGTACTGTTGCTGCTCTCCCTAGGAGTGGGAATCCTGCAAAGATCATAGCAAGAGTGTAGCATGCAATGCTGAAGGAGATAAAAAATAGTCCTACGGTAACAGTAAAGGACCTGCAGAAATCTCTTGAACTTGCTAAAATCTCTGTTCATGTGTCCAATATAAGAAAACCACTAAACAAGAATGGTATTCATGGGAGGACACTACAGAGGAAAACACTGTTCCCCCAAAAAAACATTGCTGCACATCTCAAGTTTGCAAAAGACCACCTGGATGTTCCACAACGCTTCCGGGATAATGTTCTATGGATAGATGAGACGAAAGTTTAACATTTTAGCAGAAATGCCCAACACTACGTTTGGAGGGAAAAAGCACTGTTCACCAACACCAGAACCTCATCCCAACTGTGAAGCATGGTGGAGGGGGCATCATGGTTTGGGGCTGCTTTGCTGTCTCAGGGCCTGATCAGCTTGCAGTCACTGAGGGAACAAAGAATTCAAATTTGTATCAAGAAATTTTACAGGAGAATGTCAGGTAGCCTGAAGTTTAATAGAAATTGGGTGATGCCACAAGACAATGACCCAAAACACATGAGTAAATCAAAAACAATGGTTTGAACAGAAGAAAATGTTTTGGAATGGCCAAGTCAGAGTCCAGACCTTAGCCTAATTGAGATGTTGTGGCATGATCTGAAGAGGACTGTCCATGCAAGAAATCTAGGAAATATCAATGAGCTGAAAGCAGTTTTGTAAGGAGGAATTCTTACATTGCGATGCAAGTCTGATTGGTAGCTTTAGGAAACTTTTGTTGGAGATTATTGCTTATGAAGGTCCTACCAGTTACAAGATGCAGGTGTTCACACTTTTACCAAAGTGAACTGTGAATGTTTAGCCAATGTGTTCAATAAAGACAAGAAAAGTGCAATTGATTGTGTGTTATTAGTTTAAGCAGAATGTGTTTGTCTATTATTGTGACTTAGATGAAGAACAGACCACATTTCATTAGTAATTAAAGTAGAAATCCAGGTAATTCCAAAGGGTTCAAACGTGTTCTTGCAATTGTAGCAGGATGTTGAAGTGTGTGTCCCTTTGGAGCATCCTCACTTCTGCATTCCAGTGGGTTCCTTATGCTTTGTTCTGACCTCTGGGTAAATTATCATAGGTCTTCTGATGGTGCTGTTTCAGGTCTAATGTCTCATAGGTCCTCTGATGGTGCTGTTTCAGGTCTAATGTCTCAGATCTCA